>NC_028354.1:461987-474815 GCF_000741045.1 Vigna radiata var. radiata
CTAAGACTCGAACCACATTTGGTCCTTGAGAGACGACCTAGGAGTCACTTCCTAGCTATACTGCATTTCTAATATGCAATTAAATTTGTATGGGCCGCGACATCCATCATCTGGTAACTTATTCCGAAGGAAGATGATTATCAAGTCATAGGAACAAAATGGGTATTTAGGAACAAGCTTGATGAGGATGGAAACATCACAAAGAACAAAGCAAGGCTAGTTGCAAAGGGCTACTGTAAAGAGGATGGTATAGACTATGATGAAACATATGCATCAATGGTCAGGTTAGAAGCAATTAGATTATTACTTGCATATGCATCTTTGATGAAATTTAAGCTGTATCAAATGGATGTGAAAAGTGCGTTTTTGAATGGATTTATAAAAGAAGAAGTGTATGTTAGTCAACCTCCTGGTTTTGAGGATTTCAAATATCCTAATCATGTTTATAAATTGAAAAAGGCACTATATGGTCTTAAACAGGTACCTAGGTCTTGGTATGAAAGACTTAGTACCTTTTTAATTGATAATGACTTTTCTAGAGGTAAGGTTGATTCAACCTTATTTATAAAGAAAGTAGGAAAACACATCTTGATTGTGCAAGTTTACGTAGATTATATTATTTTTGGGTCAACTGATGACTCTTTGTGTGAAGAATTTGCAAAAATAATGCAAGGTGAGTTTGAGATGTCTATGATGGGTGAGCTGAATTTCTTTTTAGGACTACAAATAAAGCAAATGAATGAAGGTACTTTTATCTCCCAAACAAAATATTGTAGAGAAATTCTTAAGAAATTTGGTATGGATACTTGCAAAGAAGCTAGTACACCTATGGCAACTTCATGTTATTTAGATAAGGATGAATATGGAAAAGGAGTAAATGAAACTATGCTCAGAGGTATGATAGGATCTTTGTTGTACCTAACTACTAGTAGACTAGATATTATGCAAAATGTATGTGTGTGTGCTAGGTGCCAATCCAATCCTAAAGAATCTCATTTGACTGCTGTCAAGAGAATCCTGAAATACCTTAAAGGAACTACTTCTTTTGGACTTTGGTATCCTTCAGATGCTTCACTTAGTTTAATAGGTTACTCTGGTGCAGATTATGGTGGTTGTAAAATTGATAGGGAGATTACTAGTGGAACTTGTCATTTTCTGGGTTGTTCTTTGGTGTCTTGGCACTCAAAGAAACAAGCGTGTGTAGCTTTGTCTACCAGTGAAGTTGAATATATTGCTGCTGGCAATTGTTGTGCCCAAATTCTATAGATGAAACAACAACTGGAAGACTTTGATATCTTCCTTGATAATATTCCTTTAAAATGTTATAATACTAGTGTTATAAATCTGACTAAGAACCCCATAATGCATTCAAGAACTAAGCACATTGAGATTAGACATCATTTCTTGAAAGACCATGTTCAAAAGGGAGATTGTCAAATTGAATATGTTGATACCTTACATCAATTATCTTATATTTTCACAAAGGCACTACCTAAGGATAAATTTTATGAGCTTAGAAGAGAGCTAGGAGTGTTAGATATGTCTTAGGATCAAAGTTTATGAAAGTTTTTAAAATTTTTGCAAGTTTAGCTTTTTTAATCGATTATCACAAGGTAATAATTGATTATTTTCAACTTTCAAGCATCCCTTAATCGCCAATAATCGATTACCTCTTAGCATAATCAATTATTCAAACTCAAAACTCAAAACTGGAAATTATGAACTGATATCCGATTATCATCAGGCATAATCGATTATCATGCAATGTCTGGAAAGTAACTGATGAATAGATAATCGATTCTCATGAGCAATAATCGATTATCACGCGTCCAATTTCAAAAATAGAGCCGTTGGAGAGCTCTATAACGGCCATAAACGGTCATAAACGACTAGTTTTCCCATTCTTCTTGTAAATAGCCCCTTATAATCGATTAATGGATACTTTTATGCACCCAGAAACTGCAGAAATCAAATCTAAAGCAAAAATCTCTTCAATTCTTTTCACTTTCTCAAGTCTCACTCTTTCAAACTCCTTCCATGGCTGAATCAAGAAGACATCACCGCAGAGCTGCTAGAGCATCTTCTTCTTCTTAACCACGTCCTGCAACCATTGATGGGTGGATTTCGGATCCAGAAAAGCATGCGGATTATGTAAATTCATGGCAAGAAAGAAGAATCATGGCGGTAAAGTTTATTTGTCTTGATTTTTATCGCTTCTATGGATTTCAGTTTCCGGATCTCTTTGCTGGTCAAGGTCTCATATTTAGTGGAGCAAAAAGGTTGTATTTATCCCGATCTCATAAGAGTTTTCTACTTTAACTGGAGATATCGAGATGAGATTATATCCACCAAAGTAAAGGGAGTCCGCATAATTTTGGATGATGATGTGTGGACCAACGTTGCCCAACTTACCATCTGGGATGATGCTGTGAAAGTTCATCTTGGAATTTCTGACTTCAACCATCTGCTAGCCTTTCAATCCTTCTTGGGCCATCCTGAACAGTAGACCAACCGTAGGCAACTACTTGTTGGTGGCTTTAAAGTTGAAGAGAGGATGATCCACTACTTAATTGTGTGGCTACTGTGTCTTAGAGCAACCAACCATGCTCAATGCTCTGAGTAGGATCTGCTTCTTCTGTATGGGATCCTAAATCACATACACATTGATTGGCCTGCTCTTATTTCTGACACCATGGTAAAAGCTAAGAAATCTCATCCCTATCATTTTCCTTATGCTCTTCTCATTTCTAGAATTTTAGAATATAAAGGAGTTAATGTGGAAGGAGAACATGTTCAAACAATTCAAGCCATTGGATCTGAGATTGGTGACACCACTTTTAGGCAAATGGGATTTGTTACTCGGGGAAATGCCATTATTCATAAAGATGATGCTCATTCAGATGATGGTGAAGAAGATGACATGGATACACACATGGCAGACCCAGTAAGTGTTGCATCTCCTTCTGATGTTGGTCCATCCAACATACCCTCCTCATCCTCAACTTCTATGGAAGAACACTTTGCAAGATTATCTAAGCAATTAGAGGATTTGAGTCTAGCACAGAAAACAAACTTTAAAGAGATTTATGAGTGGCAACAATCTATTGATAAATACATGGTTGATCAATTTCTTGATCTTGATGTTCGCCTAACTAACATCGAAAATCATCTCAACATTCAACCACTTGAGAGATCCCTTAGCCCTGAGTTTTAGATATAGATTCTATATTAGCATGTTTTGTTGTTTGTTTGTTATTCCTTTTATGTTCTGTTGCTAGTATGTTTCTCCTTATGATGTTGATGTAATCTTTCCTTTTATGAATAAAATGATCTCTTGATTTTATGCATACATTGTTTAATTGAGGGGGAGATCATATTTAGGGAAAGCTTTTTCCATTGATTTTTTTGCTTATGATAAAAAAGGAGGAGAAGTATACAAAAAGGGGAGAAATTTAATATAAGTTAAATTTAATATGAGTTGATACAGGTACTACTAACTCTGTTTGTTGTCTGTCACATAATCGATTATCACATTTTGGAAAACCTGTAACGGACTTGAATAATCGATTATCACTTACAATAATCGATTATTAGTGGCAGTTGGGACTTGACCTTTGATATTCAGAGTAGCTGGCTGTATATTAGACTTCTGCAAATTTCAAAAGCAACGTTGTTGGATAGAAGCTTGGGAGAATATTGTTTGTTAGAGGAAGTTCTCAAAAGCTATAGTTCAAGTTCCCTTGCTTGGTTTCATGAATAGGAGAAGCTCGCGTTTCATGTGTCGATAGTCAGGGCGGTTCTCTTCAAGTTAGCAAGGTGCTCTGCCTGGTCTCGTGAATAGGAGAAGCTCGCGTATCGTGTGTCGATAGTCGGAGCGGTTCTCTTCGAGTTGGTAGAGTGTTCATCTTCTGGTTCGTTCGTCGAAGGAAGGTTCTTTTAATCCGATTTTATTCACTATTTTTGTAAACTGTGAAACTTATTTTTAGTTGAATTGTTAATCACTCTTTAAAGTGATTAACGAATGGACGTAGATTCTTTTGAATCGAACCAGTATAAAAATTATCTGTGTGATTTTTTTTTCCCTACACTCTTTACATTTTACGCATATCAACTGTTCGATAAATTTTCTCTTAGAATTTTTTTTTTTAAAACTGACCACTTTAATTTACAAAAGTGACGGAACACGCTTTCAGCTAACTTAAGTTTCATTCCGCTGCGTTATACTCTATCTACGATCGATACCGATTGTTCCGACATTTATAGGCTAAAGTGTCTCAAAATGGGCTGAAACTTTAACCTAAAAGAGCCACCTTGGTTGTCTTAGAGAGCAAGGAGAAATCCTCTCCAATAGGAGGGAGACAAGTGGCAAAAATCCTCTGAAATGAGAGAGTGACATGTGGCCACTACCTATGGAAAAACTCTCCATTCCTAGAGTGACACATGGCCACTAACTAGGAGGAAAACTCTCCAATGGGAAGCTTACACATGTCTAGAACGAAATTCTTCTCCCTTGTTCTCCAAGCTTAGCCACAATGTTGACCCCTTGGTCAACACACCCATTTTAGAGGTTCAAGCATAGTCAACTTTGGGCCTTGACCCTTTGTTGACTTGTTTGGTCAAAATCCTATTCTACTTGGCCCAAAATACAAGGCCCAATTGAAATCTTACGCTACTAGGCCCATAATACCAAGCCCAAATAAAATCTAGACTACTTGGCCTATAATACAAAGCCCAAATAAAATCTAGACTACTTGGCCCACAATACAAAGCCCAAATAAAATCTAGACTACTTGGCCCAAAATACAAGGCCCAAAATTATTCTTACTCTACTAAATCTTCATGATGACTTAAGATTGCCCAAGAGAAAGAGTATAGGCCTATCTTCCATAGATGTCTCCAACTCTTCATGAATGTGCTAGGTCATGGCAAGGGGTATGCCATCATTTGGTAGAAGAACCTTTAGGAAGTGGTTATAAAGGTTTAAACACCTTAGGAATTAGGTAATTTTGTATAATATTCATGTTTGAAGGATTAGAAGTTGCGAAAAATATATAGAATTGATAAAGATGGGTGTTAATCATAATTCTGCAGTCATTTTGTAAAATTATGCAGTTCGCCGAGGGTACTTCATTGACCGTTCGACTTTCTTCTGGTGCTCGGTCTTAACTGAGTTCTGTTTCTATGGAACCTTCAATTAATGACCGGTCGGTCTTGTGTAGCATTCAAATGAATACAACGTACGGTCTAGTCATAGCCTTCGGCCTTGATTGCGTTTGGTCCATTATAGGCCTTACCTGTTAATGACCGCTTGGTCATGTGCTGGCACCCGGTCTTGGTAGTGCTCGGTCTTGTACTAGCACTCAATTTGTATTGGTGTTCGGTTACAACTGAGTTCAGCCTCTTATGGGCCTTACTTGTTAACGACCATTTGGTCATGCTTTAGTGATCCATCTTACTTAGCGTTTTGTCTAAGTGTTTAGTTTTCGGTCTAAGTTAAGAAGTATTCCATTTACCATTGTATTCAGTTGTTCTAGTGTTCGACCTTAGATTGTATTTGACTCATGTTTGAGCTATACTCAATGAATGACCGTTCGGTCACATTTACATGTTATAAGTATTATCCGCTCGGTGTTGTTTATAGGATAGGTTGACCCTTTCCATTCAGTCCTGTTCTTTGGGTAGTGAGAAAACGTTCGGTCTCCAACGTTCACAGTGTGTTCGGCCTTGTATGTTGTTACCATTGTGGTTTGATAACTTATTTAATCTAGTTATATGAATACGCTATGTATGAATATTGGAGTGGATGTTTTTATAAATTATTATGTTACAACTGGTATGAAAGAGAATTCCAAGGAGGAATGTCTGAGTACATGGTTGTTTAAGTGGTAAAGTATGAATATGGAAAGTGAAATTCATGGCGTTCATCCTGAAATTCTAATGATTACCAGTTTTCAAGTAGAGATGGGTAAGTCATGTCGTGAGAATAACAGGAGGCCCTAGTCTATGGGAGGACCTTGTTGAGATTGTTGACAACACAATTTCTATATCAATCTAGTTTTTGATGATGACAACACATTGCTTAATAACATGCATATGTTGCTTGCTGTTATTACATGTTCTTATGCAAATTAACTGTTATATTTGCTGAACATGCTTATGTACTGTGTTACATGTTCTTATGTTGATTGATTGATATATATATATATATGGGACATGTTCATATGCTTTACATGCTTTATGTGCTATGTGCTTTGCATCATTTCATATGTCTTACTACACATGTTTTAAAGCTAAAAAATACAAGCACTTTTATGAACTTTTAACTGTGTGACAAAGTTCTAGTACAGTCGATTACATTGTGAATGGATTTGACTATGCTAAAGTCTTTGTGCAGTTTGAGAATCAGTGCTTTGTGTATTTTTGAGAAGAAAAGAATTTCAAAATGTTTTACATGGTTGATGTCGACTATGTGTTTTACATATTCGACTATAAATGTTGTCTGATTTGGAATTTTGTTATGCTCTTGCACTATAACGACTATATTTTTGAAAGTTAGTTGAACATTGATGACTTGGTCAACTATACTAAATGTGTTCTGTTATTTGTTGATCGTGAGCTACTATGTTGACTGAACTATTTTAACTGTCATAATACAATCGACTCAATTAGTCTCACATTCGACTGAGAATCTGACTCTATAACAGAAATCTATAAATAGACTGAACACAGGTTTGTTCAGAGACTTTTTGATGAACTGATAATTTTCATTTTTGTTTCAGATTTCTCTTAGCTCCAAGAATTCTCCAAGATGACGGTGGTTATCTTTCTTGAACAAGTTTCATTGAGGAGGTTTTCTGCGCCTACACTTGCTGATCATAACTTGCACAAGAAAGGTGTTTCTGTTTGATCGTGTTGAAGGCTTAGCATCCCGTGAAGACCGCTGAATTGTATTCAAGGCTTGGCATCCTGTGAAGACTTCTGGAATTGTACCTGTTGTGATATTGGGGGATAGTTCACTTTGAGGACTGTTCAAAGTGGTGTTGCAGATTGCAGAAGAGGGGCTTCTTGCTGCAATTCTGGTTTTGCTCTGCAGCTATATTTTGGTTTTAGGTTAGAGAGGAGACTTATATTTTTGACGTGGAGGTCTTCTATAAATTCCTTGTTGTAAAAGCTGCAACCATTATAGTGCATTTGCTTCTGGGTGGAAGGACACTGGATGTAGGCATTGTTGGCCGGAGCAGTATAAAAACATGTGTTTGATTTTCTCTATCCCGTATCTTTTACATTTCAGTCGACTCTATTTCTAACGCAGTCAACTACGTATTTTTCGCTGCATACATTTTCTGATTGCTTGCATTTCAAGAAAGTTTAGAAAGCTTTATACTTTGCTTTCAAGATTGCGAAAAGAAATTATTTTTGAAACATCACCAATTCACCCCCCCCCTCTTGGTGTACAAAGAAGCCTACCAGTTTTCCAACAATTGGCACCAGAGTTGGTTTTCATAAGATATTTGAAAAACTAGTCGACTCTGTTTTACTTTGATTTGACTATACAAACCTGAGGATGACTTCTTTTTCGTATTCAAAAAAGACTTATGATTTCAAAATTGATTTTGTTTCTGCACCTTGCAATAAGAAGTCAAAGTTTGTAACTGATGGTTTTTATGAATCTTTTGAAACAGGTAACTTGGAATACAAGGCAACTCGAAATAAAGATTATTGTTCAGAAATGAAAAGATCAATCTTTCTGGATAACAAATTTACACAGTTTCTGAAAAGGAAGGATGAACAAAGTTGTCCAGTTGATGCCAAGAAAGCCAAGACTAAAGAAGAATTAACTATGATGGCAAAATCCAAAATTATCAAAACTGATTTGAAACAACTGTCCACTACATACATTTTCTGATTGCTTGCGTTTCAAGAAAGTTTAAAAAGCTTTATACTTTGCTTTCAAGATTGCGAAAAGAACTTAATTTTGAAACATCACCAATTCACCCCCCCTCTTGGTGTATAAAGAAGCCTACCAGTTTTTCAACAATTGGCACCAGAGTTGGTTTTCATAAGATATTTGAAAAACTAGTCGACTCTGTTTTACTTTGATTCGACTATACAAACCTGAGGATGGCTTCTATTTCGCATTCAAAAAAGACTTATGATTTCAAAATTGATTTTGTTTCTGCACCTTACAATAAGAAGTCAAAGTCTGTTACTGATGGTTTCTATGAATCTTTTGAAACAGGTAGCTTGGAATACAAGGCAACTCGAAATAAAGATTCTTGTTCAGAAATGCAAAGATCAATCTTGCTAGATAACAAATTTACATAGTTTTTGAAAAGGAAGGATGAACAAAGCTGTCCAGTTGATGCTAAGAAGGCCAAGACTATAAAATAATTGACTATGATGGCAAAATCCATAATTATCAAAACTGATTTGAAACAACTGTCCAAAAGTTCTACGTAGTATCTCGATAGTGGCTGCTCGAGACACATGACTGGAGATCCTACAAAGTTTTCAGATATTTCCTATAAAGCCACGGGCCATGTCACGTATGGTGATAACAACAAAGGAAGAATCGGTATAGGTAAAATAAAAAATCCTTCATCTTATGAAATTAAAAATGTTTTACTTGTTGAAGGGTTGAAACACAATCTGCTCAGCATCAACCAAGTATGCGATAAAGGTCTAAAGATCATGTTTGAGCCCAAATATTGTCTGATCAGCGACGAGACAACTGATGAGTTACTTCTTGTGGGAAAAAGATTGAACAACATTTATATAACCGACTTCACAAACAACTCATTTGACTCTATTATATGTCTGATCGCTAAAGAAGAAAATGTGTGGCTTTGGCACAAGAGACTCGCTCACGTAAGCATGAATCAACTAAACCAGCTGGTCTCCAACAAACTGGTATACGGTTTGCCCAAAATCCGATTCACTACTGACAGATTGTGTGATGCATGCCAAAAAGGGAAGTTGACTAAACAACCTTTCAAGAGTAAAAGAGAGATGTCAACTAAGAAACCTCTGCAATTACTTCACATGGACCTTTTCGGACCATCAAGAATAAAAAGTCTTGGAGGAAACTCATATGGACTAGTCATTGTTGATGACTACTCAAGGTACACATGGACCTACTTCATTGTAGCTAAGAATGACACGCTCAAAGTTTTCAAGAGGTTTGCTGCTGCGGTTCAAAATAAGATGGATCTTAAAATCAAGGCTATCAGAAGTGACCATAGAGGAGAATTTCAAAATAAAGAGTTTGATGATTACCTTGCAAAAATGGGATTTGCTCATAATTTCTCAGCACCTAGAACTTCATAATAAAATGGAGTTGTTGAAAGGAAAAACAGAGCCCTTGAGGAATTGGCAAGATCTATGCTGAATGACAAAGACATGCCAAAGTATTTTTGGGCAGATGCTGTAAGTACTGCATGCTATATGCTAAATAAAACTATCATAAGGTCTATATTAAAGCTTACTCCTTATGAATTGCTGAAAAGAAGAAAGCCAAACATTTCACATTTGAGAATCTTTGGAAGCAAATGCTTTGTACTGAATAATGGAAAAGATAACCTCGGGAAGTTTGACTCTAAAGTAGATGAAACTATCTTCATAGGATATTCTCTGAACAACAAGGCTTATCGTGTGCACAATAAAAGGACTATGAATGCCGAGGAGTCTATTCATGTTTCATTTGATGAGTTCATCATGGCTCCAAATCACTCTGAACAAGTCAGGAACTTAGTTGAAGAAGGTGATAATTCTAATGAAGAAGAAGAATTGCTTGAAGAATTAGTTGAAAAAGAGGTCAATACTGAACGAGTTGATAAAAAAGACGATACAAAATAGGTCGACTCTCCCAGAACAGAATTGACTAAGGTATGGAAAGTACCAAGAAATGTTTCAACAAAAAATGTTATTGGTGATATCTCAAGAGGAGTATCTACAAGAAGGCAATTGAATTAGTTATGCATGAATGTTGCATATGTATCTAAAATTGAGCCCAAAAAGATAGATTAAGCACTGAATGATGAAAACTGGTTTATGGTCATGCAAGAAGAGTTGAACCAATTCAAAAGAAACAATGTATGGGAACTTACTCCTAGAAGACCTGAGATAAAAGTTATAGGTACAAAATGGGTATTTCAGAACAAAATGGATGATTCCGGTGAAATCATAAAGAACAAGGCAAGATTAATTGCTAAAGGCTACTGTCAGGATGAGAGAATCGATAATGACGAGACTTAGGCTCCTGTAGCCAGGTTGGAAGCAATAAAGATACTTCTTGCTATTGCATCCACAATGAAATTCAAACTGTACCAGATGGATGTCAAGAGCGCTTTCTTAAATGGATATATTGAGGAAGAAGTATATGTTGAACAACCACCAGGATTCGAAGATTTTGAAAATCCTGATCATGTTTACAAACTGATAAAAGCCTTGTATGGATTAAAGCAAGCACCAAGATCTTGGTATGAACGATTGAGTGAATTTCTCATAAGGAAAGGGTTCTCGAGAGGAAAGGTTGACTCAACTCTGTTTATTAAGAGTTCAAATAAGGACAAACTGTATGTTCAAATTTATGTTGATGATATAATTTTTGGTTCAACTAATCTTATGCTGTGCAAAGAGTTTTCAAAAATTATGGAGGAAGAATTCAAAATTTCTATGATGGGAGAAATAACATACTTTCTTGGTCTACAAGTCAAGCAAACCAGAGATGGTATATTTATTCATCAATCCAAATACTGTAATGACTTGCTGAAAAGGTTCAAAATGGTGGATTGCAAAGATGCTGCAACTCCTATTACAACCAACTATTACTTGGATCTTGATGAAGCAGGAACAAAGGTTGATCAGAAAATGTACCGAGGTATGATTGACTCTCTACTCTATCTTACCACTAGTAGGCCTGACATAATGCACAATGTATGTCTCTGTGCTAGATTTCAATCTACACCTAAAGAATCACACTTAACTGTTGTAAAAACAATTTTGAAATACCTCAAAGGTACCAAAGGCCTAGGACTATGGTATTCGAATGGTACAAATATCTTTTTAACTGGTTACAGTGATTCTTATTTTGGAGGTTGTAAACTAGATAGAAAAAGCACTAGTGGCACATGTCACTTACTTGGATCATCATTGATCTCTTGGCATTCAAAGAAACAAGCTTGTGTGGCATTATCTACCATAGAAGCAGAGTACATAGCAACTGGAAGCTGTTGTGCACAATCTCTTTGGATAAAGAGTCAATTAGAGGATTACGGTATAAAATTAGACAACATACCTCTAAAATGTGATAGTACCAGTGCTATAAATTTAACAAAGAATCCCATTTTGATTCAAAAACTAAATACATTGAAATAAGACATCATTTCATTCGAGATCACATTTTTAAAGGTGAAATCAGAATAAAATATGTTGATACCTTGCATCAATGGGCTGACATTTTCACAAAAGCTCTGAATAGAGAGAGAATTTTTACAATTCAAAATGAATTAGGTATTCTAAATGATAGTAGTATAACCTGATTCATTAATTCGACTGTGTGTTGAGTGAAGTCAAATATGCTTGAACTATTTTACATCTTTACATTTTGACTTCTATTACTAATGATTATATTTCTTGCTTAACTAAAATGCTTAATCTGGAAAGGAATTTTGAAAGTTTTGCAGGAAGAACATTGCTTTCAGAATTACAAGTGGAATTCAACAACTTTGGAAAGAAATATATTTGACTGGAGAAATACAACAATTGACTGTTCTATAACAGAATTATAAATTCCAATTCTGGAATTTGGTTATTCTTTCATTGATTGCTTATTCTGAATATTTGCTATTATCTTTGATATAAATTGATTTTTACATATCTTATTTGAGATAATATTGTGAGATTGTTGATTGTATCATTGCATGACTAAACTGTTTACTATCATATCTTTGATACATATCTGTACAATATTGCATTGTGTACTCTATGTTATACTGCATTGTGCATCTGATCTGATTTTAATATCCATGCATAATGATAGGGGGAGTATCACATTTTACACATTTGTATTTCACATGCCTGCACTTCAGGGGGAGTTATCATTTTCATGTGACTTAAATATGCTAATGAGAGCATCAATGTATATTGATTATTGCATATTTCTGTTTTGATGCATCTCTGTTTGATATTTCAGCATAAATATCTAGAGCATACCTTTTTTGCTAATGCACAAAGGGGGAGAGATTATATGAAAACCTTATGAAAGGGGGAGAATATGAAACGGGAAGAATGCATTTTCATTCTATCTCATATTCTGCTTATTCTGCTTGATATTTTGTTATGTTGAATTAGACTGTGCAAACATGGTTGATTATTAATCATGGTTGTGATAAAGGGGATAGTTCACTTTGAGGATTGTTCTAAGTGGAGTTGCAGATTGCAGAAGAGGGGATTCTTGCTACAATTCAGGTTTTGTTCTGCAGCTATATTTTGGTTTTGGGTTATAGAGAAGATTTTTATTTTTGACGTGGAGGTCTTCTATAAATTCCTTGTTGTAAAAACCACAACCATTATAGTGCATTTGCTTCCGGGTGGAAGGACACTTGATGTAAGCATTGTTGGCCGAACCAGTATAAAAACTTGTGTTTGATTTTCTCTATCCCTTATCTTTTACATTCCAGTCGACTCTATTTTTAACGCAGTCAACTACGTATTTTCCGCTGCATACATTTTATGATTGCTTGTATTTCAAGAAAGTTTAAAAAGCTTTATACTTTGCTTTCAAGATTGCGAAAAGAACTTATTTTTGAAACATCACTAATTCACCCC
>NC_028354.1:474850-486273 GCF_000741045.1 Vigna radiata var. radiata
CTCTTGGTGTACAAAGAAGCCTACCTGTTTTCCAACATACCTTAGGTGAGGTATAACAGGCTAACCTCTGGTGGCAGCTGAGGGATTTCCAATTACTACACCACTCGGGTGCAAGAACGACCTCAAGCTACATATTCATACAATCCGGATGGTCAAGTGAAGTGATCAGTCATTGCATGTATTTTGTGTTTGGTCATTGCCTAAAATGTATATTTGGTGATTATATACTAGAAATGCTCGGTTGAATATATGTTTATATACTTGTTTAAATTGTATGATTAATTAAATTACACTAGCTTACCCTACTTTTCTTGTCTTGTCTTATGTTGTTTGTTCGGTCATCCTCTTCATTGCAATTATCATCCTGTGGATGTGAGCAGAAGGTGCTGAGTGCTGAGCGAGGAGCCTCAAACTTCTTAGTTTAGAACCGTTCGATTTATACAGGGTATTGTATGACCGTTCGGTTTGTTAATATGTGTTGTATCAGGATTAAATATCTTTTGTAAAGTTTAAATTTTATGGTTATTTCAAGATAACTGTAAGGTTAATTTTTATTTCCAGTGACTGTCCTACAATATTATTATATGTTAACTCCTTTATATAGTTTTATGCTATATATTTTTGGGATTTTACAATAATTATTCAAGTATTATTTATTAAGCATTTTTTTTATGTTAATTTTTTTATTCCTTTATTAATTTATTGTTATTTTTTTATGTTTTGATTATTTTTTATTTGTTTCAATATTTATTATTATGTAATTATTTAATTTTTGTATATAATTGGTTAATGATATAATTAGTTAATAATATAATTGATTAATAGAAATGGTCAGAACTAGAGGTGGATCATCTTATCATGGTGAGGCTTCATCTTATTGTGGTGAGGCTTCATCTTCTTGTGGTGAGCCTTCATCTTCATCACATGATGAAAGGTTACAACCTATGACATTTTCTCGTAGAAGACGCGTAGAAGAATATCTTGTGGACGTTATTGATCAGCATGAGGATGTTCAGCAGGACGAGTTTATACAGAACGACGACTATGTTGAGCATGATGATGTTCAGTAGAAGGATGACTATAGTGAGGAAGAAGATCAAGATCAAGATCAAGATGGTGGATTCCCAGGAGGTCCACATGACACCTCATTGCTTACACATTATACCTAACATGTTGCATTTGCCATATGGGAAGGCTGGGTTAGTTATCAACCTAAATGTTAATTGTTCATTAATTGTTTATTTGTTTTTTTATATAATTTTGTGCTTTTATGTAGGATCTAAGGGAGATCAAGGTGATGTCCCATGGTAAAAAATTAAAACATTTTGGAATGTATCATGAGGCTATTAAGCCTTATATCTCCATGTCGGGATTGACTTCCTTAGTTAACCTACCATACGAGTATGCCGATCACGAATTGATCGTTTCCCTTGCGAATACTTTCCACCTCCCAATTGGTGAGATGAGCATCACATTAGATGACGTTCACAATCTACTCCACCTACCTATCATAGGGCAATTTTGTGAGGTGGAGGACTTAGAGTATGATGAGGCTTGATCTCATCTTATGGACTTGCATGGTGTCGACCGCGCCAAAGCTTCAGTCGAGACGAAACAATCACGCGGTCCAAAAGTTAGGCTGAGCTGGCTCCGCGAGGTCTACTAGGAGTGCATTGAGCATGAGCTTTAGGAGTGCGTTACGTGGGTGTACTTGTTGCATCTGCTTGGATGCACAATTTTTATGAATAAGAGTGGCACATTGATTCGAGTCTCGTACTTGCTTCTGTTGCGAGACTTGAATGCTTATGCAAGATAAGCCCGGGGAGCTGCGACACTAGTACATACTTATGAGCAACGAATGTCAGATAGGTACGCAGACCTCGGTCCACGGGCTTCACAATACATACCTCTGAGGTAGGGTTGGAGTCTGATGGAGGGGTAGACATATCTCGATGGGCTCACTTATGATGTGGTCATCTGGCATCCATACACTTCGCACATACGTACTTCTTTATTATTCATGGCCATATGTATGTTTTAAGGATGCATCTAGCTAGGCGACATGATTCACCGGCATCTGCTTGAACGCATGTTGTGTTAGTCTGGTTTTCAGCAAATCATACCATCTTCGCTTGAGAGCCTTCCGATGCTAGACATTCCTACGATTGATCTAAATTGGTTGCGGTATGTAAAGCATGCCATTACCGATGTCGTTGAAGGTCATGAGCCCTCTGCATGCGTTGATGGATACCTAATGTGGTTTAGACAGGTGTCCCATCTGTACATCACTCCAATTGACGACGATGATCGACCTAGTCTTGCACCGCGCATGAGTCGACATCTTCCGGATGAAATCCCGATGCCCCCAGTTCGTCGTAGACGTTCGCTTGAATCTGGATTGTTGGTATGTAATGAAACTAGATGTGATTATTTATTATATCAATTTTTGTTTACATAGTTAATTTATTTATTTTGTTATATTCATTTCAGGGTGGTATGAGGCAAGTGATCAGGATGCTGCAGAGCATGTTAACCTGTCGAGACGTCATAGACGACACTGTAGCTTATCAGCATACTACTGAGACACTACAGGTTGTTATGAGGCTAGTACTAGTAGAGGTGCTCATATTGTGCGTGGACGAGCATCATTTTCTTGAAAGGACGTTGTTATATATGTTTAATTATACTTTGAGTATTTATAATGTTTATTTATGTATGGTTTTCATACTATGACTAATTATAATTTATTGAACACGTTAATATGAATTGTCTTCGTTGAATGAAATTATATAACGAGACACAATTCAAATAATTCAATTAATACGACAATCAATTCAAAACAATGAATTATTACAAAACATATTTATAATTGAAAAAATAAATTACTGCATAACAAACTTAATTTCAGTCTTCTTCAAGATCTACATAAGTTGTATTAACTCCCATTAACTCCATAAATGATTGCATCCTATGTGTATAAAATGAGGACCATGCTTGCGCCTCTAGGTAACAATGGTTTGAGGAAATGATGTCCACCATGGGTAACGGACAACCATCTTGTAATTGAACCTAGATACTTAATATTAGTAAATGAATCATAATAGGTATGGTTATGGTATAATAGAAATGGAAGTTTACCTGTACAAAATGACATCCATTAATAAATCCAATGCATAAGATCCGATGTTGTCTGATATCAGTAGGTGGTGAAGTTGGTATTGGGAATATGGTAAAACTCTGAACACAGGACAAACATACTAAGATGACATTGTATCTGTTTGCAATGGCATAGCCAATGTCCGATATGGTCATCCACTTCTTAGCATTAACCTGTATTGCTTGAAGGTAAGTATTTATGAAAAGAAATACAAAATAATAAATAAGTAATGTTTATGAGGTAAATAACAAATACCTGTGATTGATTGTGGACAACTAATGACTGTCGTAGTTCTTCCAATCGATCGTAGCTTCCTACTAATTTTGTGTATTAATCACGGAACTGAATTAGTTCTTGATATAGGTCATGTCGTATAACGGGCCATGCCTATTCACCTAGGCCCAACAAAGCAACAATGCATCGAAAATCGCAATGGCCATGGCAACAACATCGACAACATCAATAATGTATGGATGACAAATAAGACAAAAATGATTTAACATCGGTACTGCCCTGCGCAACTTCTTTCAACTTCGATTGACCTGTGATTTTTGGATGAAGACTCTGTCCTAAAATGAGAAGTGTCAACATGCTCAAAATATGACGGGTCACGTTTCGTAGACCTCTCATGACGTGCAACTTTAGTCTTTTGTGCATCTTTTATTTTCACTTTATGCTAAGGAACAACCATAGATCTCATCTTTGGTCAAACAATTTTGAGCATCTTCTGCTTGATGTTGACTTTTTCACCAATGTCAATGTTCTTGAATCGTTCCTGTACTAGTTGAACTTTACAGTCAAGGCTAAACTCTGAAAGCGATTTAGTAGACAAAGTACTTGAAATGCTTAAACGGGTCCACATAACATGTATTTCACCCAGAGGAATTATTCCAGGCTCATATTGTGCTAATACATAAGCACATGGTAGGCCATACATAGAGCTCAAAATGCATCTACAAAGAGCACTGTCCAAACATATTTGATTCACTCGCTCAACTTCATCGGCAATAAGTCCTAGAGCGTATCGTGAAACACGTCCAACAAGTCTTCTATATCTCAATCCTTTATAAGCATCACTCATTATGTTAAGACCTTTTGCAAAGGACACTTTGATCTTATTATGTTGTGGGACAATGACGTTATGCATAGCATCGCAACACGAGCATAGGTCTCCCATACTAGACCCCAATAATCTCTTCAAGTTCCAGTGCGCAGACTCAACTCTATCCTAAAACACATTAATACTATCACAACAAATATGAAATACATAAGTAAACAAATGAACAATAATAATTACCTATTTGTTGTAGTGTTCCTTATATGCATCACTTTCTTCGTCCACGCCTTGACGAAGTATGCCTTGTACGCAATGATCCAAGTACGGTTCACATAATCAAAAAATAGAGGCCATGATGTTGAGGCATACTCAAAACGATGAACATAAGCATCAAACATCGACTGGTCATCACAGTCCATCACATTTTGTTACACTTCTACCAGCACATCCCATGCCTCAACATTATCCACTAACATCTTGCATTTCGCTTTCACATTCTTCATAATGTGAAATGTACAAAGCATCTGATACGACTCAGGAAAGACATTGCTAATGGAATTTATCAAAACAAGGTCTCTATCAGTGACAATAACGCGTGGACCACCCTCTAATGTCAATAGTAATCTTTTGAACCTTTCCAATGCCCAAGTGAAATTATTTTGGCGTTCACTTGAAAGCAATGCAAAGGCGGCTGTGAATGTCAATCCAGTGGATGTGACTCCTACAATCTCAAGCAATGAAAGACGATATTTGTTTGTCTTGTACATCGTATCCATTAAGAAGACAATATTAAATGAATTTACTAGGTGCACTGAATCGGGATGTGTCCAAAACAGGTTACTTACTACGTCAGAATCATCCAGACATATACTTTTCTGGATGTATTTGTCTCTATCTAACAATAGCATCAACTATTGCATTTTAGTTCTCGACCTTCTTAAAGATCGTTTGTAAGTGTATCTCGCGTTATATATTTGCTTTATCATTGTCAGGTTATCTTCATTATGTTCTTTAAGAGTAAAAAGAATATTTGAGGGCTTAACTTGACTCTTAGTTATGTTAACAAGAATTGACTGTTCAACACCATTTAACCTCTCCGCAAAAGGATGACCAACCAAAGTCTTTGTTAATTCATGGTTGTGATAGTCGTACATAACCTTTAACACCCAACTGTGTCCTTTAGGTTTACCCCTCAACCTCAACGAACACTCACATGGTTGTGATACATTAGGCTGAACATCTAGCTTATACTTCCTATACTTCCCACTCCTTTCACAACCTAACACAATGAATGTCTTTCTTCCAATTTCACTAGTTGTTGTGTCAGATCTTATAATCACGATAACAAATCCAAGGTCAAATACAACCTTTCAAACCCATTCAATTAAATCGACGCATGATGGAAAGATTTGATCAGTGAAAATATTATCTGTGTAATCACCCACATCGACTTCATCTAGAAAAGAAGAAAATTTGGATACAAAATCAAAATTTATTTGAGAATCGATAAATGGATGGTTATCCATCTTATATAATTAAATACAACCTACAATAAACATTACAATATTAAAATTTAACAAATGACAACTAACTAATAAAAAATTAAGGAAAAATTTTAAAATTTAAATAAATATTACGAAATATAAACATCTTATAAATTAAATAAAAATTTTAAAAATATAACACATAAAAAAATGTATACAATAAAAAATAACAAAAAATATTCTAAACTAAATACCAAATATAAAAAATTAGACTTATTCTAAATTAAATATAACTTCAAATCATTAACACGTATAAAATATTTAAAAATCAATAAAAAAATAAAAAAATTTCATAACAAAATATTAACTATTAGGTAAAAAATTAACACTTAAATTATTAACTAATATATAAAAAATTAAATAAAAAATTTTAAATTAAATCAAAATTTTAAAAATTAACACATACAAGTATATAATAAATACAATAAAACATAAAATATTATAAACTAAATACATATATTTAAATAAGACAATGAAATAGGAATATTATCTCTCCTTACAAATTCAACGTGCTACCATTTAAAGGATTAAACTCCTATGCTACCCTCACTATGGTCCTACATATTTGTATGTGTTAATTTATTTCAAAATACAATTTTCTTCTTTCTTTTCATTTTACTTTTATTTAATTAATTTTTTTTTCTTTTTCAACTAAAAACCCAATACCTCATTCTTCCTTTTCTCTCTCAATGTTAGAATAAACACAACATCATTCCCATCTCTTTCTCATTCACTTTTCCATTTTTCTTAATCATACACACAAACCTATAAATATGTTATACCCATATCTTTTCTACAACCACATTATTTTTTCTTCTCTTTTCTTACTTCCACTTACTTCCAGTAGCAACTCCAAAACAAGATAACGAACGTCCCTAATACTCTATGCAGAGGCTTCTCTTCTCTTACTCCT
The DNA here is from genome assembly GCF_000741045.1 of Vigna radiata var. radiata. NCBI lineage: Eukaryota > Viridiplantae > Streptophyta > Magnoliopsida > Fabales > Fabaceae > Vigna > Vigna radiata. The sequence goes on from NC_028354.1 coordinate 481,522, forward strand.
TTAAACCCATTTATCCTTCATTTTTATTTTCTCCTACCATTCAACTCGAGAACAACCCCCCTTATTTCTCCACCCAAATACTCATTTATACAATGCCCTCTCATGCAACCTGAGACTTTGTCCCCCCTTCTCCTTCTTCTTTTGTAATACGTGGAGACCATGAATAATATCCTATCAACATATACTCCTCAAATATCACTCTCATTTTAGAGAGGATTAGATAAAGTTTATTATGAATGCAAATTCAAAGTCTATAAAAAAATAGAAGCTAAAAGGTTTACGCACCACAACCATTCATATTGTATCACAATAACATTGGCAGCATAAACAACAACAAAAATGAGACATCAGGATTCAACATGAGACATCACGATTCAACGTGCAATGTGCAAAAAGGAGAGATTGAAATAATCTCTGGAGAGAACATCAAATAACCATAACCAAGCATGTGAAATAGATAGGCGTAAGTTAAAAATAAACTCTGCACACTGAAACTCTAGTTGGAAGTGCAACACCCCTAAACTGCAGTTCGAAGTGCAGTTGGTGTCAACTGAAATTCAATGTTCGACAATATACAACTGACGTTCGGACAACTCTAATGCCGATTACATTGTTTACTTCATATATTAAACTAACCTCTTTTGAAGAGCTTTCTGGGACCACCTTCTTCCTCCTCCAATATCCATAACACCACCAACATGGAGCATAACCACCACACTCTATAACCTCTTAACTCAGAAAACAATCAAACAGTGAAAAAATATTAGTATGATGTAAGTGAAAAAAACTGGAAGGGGGTGCATGCCGGCTAGGGTTTATACAATCAAGAGAGAAGTTGGTCGTTAGGAGGGTTGTTGGTAGTTAGGAGATCATTAAGTCATCATTAATTCTCTTTTGACTTTAATAAATGAAAGACAAATATGTAAAATTGGGAGTGTATGGTGAAATAGGTGAGGTGTAGGGAGCATCACTCCATTAATCATTTGTCATCACATGAAAATTTATTAAAAAGAAAAAATAAAATAAAAGAATCCAAACATTGAAGACCATACCAAACTTATGATAAAATTCATACTTCAGAAAACATAAACAAATTATACTTATTATCCAAAAAAAATATAAATAAATACATGAATGTAAAACATTAAATCACCTATATTATATTCTATAGATGAAAGTTAAATTAATTAACTTATTAACCTAATTATTTCCTCCACAATAAATATGAGAAACTTTAAAATGAATATGTGTACAAAAATGTAAGAAGCAAATACATGTCATCTCCCTCTAAAACTCTAAATATACTGTTTCATTGATCAAAGTAACCATGATTGACTAAAAAATAATTACTTTCAAATCAAAATCTTTGAAAATCTTATCTCCATGCTCCAAAATATATAAATAGATGTGTGTAAGTATGAGTAAAATATTTTTTTTTGTTAAATAAATTTTTACTGTTTACTAATTATACATTTGTTCTTTAGTTCACGACCTGTACTTTTTTTTTAAAAAAAAAAAATATTATCAAAATAAACTTTAAAAGTGATTGTATAGTCTTGACTTGATAAAGATAACAACGTATCATAGGTTTAATATGAACGCCATATATCAAGGGATAAGTACATTTGTTTGATAATGAGATAATTAGTTTACATGATATTATGTAGCTAAGAAAAAAGTATGAGATATAGGACTCTCAACCTTTTCATGGGTTGGTTTCTAAATGAGTCAATTCTCAGCTTATCACATGTATGTTTAATTATGTATGTTTAATTTAGGTGAGTCAAAATGTTAGTGAATTGGATTTTTTTTTTGAAATTTAAAATTTCTTTTAACTTAATTCGACTTGAATATGGTGGATCAAATTAGTTCACAAATTTTAATTTATAACGAAAATCATAAATGTTCTCTTTAGATTGTATGATATTTTATAGAGATGACAAAAAAACTCGTATCTGTGGATATTCGCGGGTAAAATCCGCTTCAGATATTTAGTATCTGCCGATAAGAGGTACCTGTTAAATTATATTAATAATTAACATTGGTTCATGTAATGAAAAGTATAACTTTGATGTAAAGATTCTAATGTGATGATTATTAGAATATAAGGTATTAAAGTTATTGGGATTATATTAGAGTTATTAAAATTAATCCCTCTCTTCTCACTCCAAAAGGGCATTTTGGTATTTTATTAAAGTTAATTAAAATATCATTAAAAGAGGAAAAAGTTTTTGACTTCTGTTGACAAGACAAGTTTCTAAAAAGAAAAGAGAAACGATAACGTTCTCAGAAAAAGAAAAGAAACTGTGGAGAAAAACATCCTGCAACTTCTATATCATCAAGAAAGCATTAAAGAGGAGTAAGAGGAGGGAGAAACAATTTACAGGAAGAAGTGCACAATGGATCCAGGTTAGTTCTCCTTTACTGTGTATGTGGGAATAGTAAGTATCATGAAAATTCAAGATCATGTGTGTTGTTTTCATTTAATTGAAAAATCAAAGATTTGCTTACAAGTGGTATCTGGATTTTATGATACTCCATGAATGGTAATTTTCCCAATTTTTAAAAAACTCTAATTTTTTGAATTGTAAAATTTAGGAATTTTAAATTTTAAGATGTTTAATTATTTTATTGGCATGAAAGAATTAAATTCGCTGTAATATGTGAATCTTAGAAGTCACAAAGTTTTAATTTTTTATTGTTACTATTAGTGGTGCATGATTGTTTCAATCCTTAATTTGATCTAGGAAGCCAATTTTTTTTTTTTATAATTTGATTATCACATTAATTTGATTTGGATCTCTGCACACTTTTCATTAAAGTTGCTTTATGGCGAAATTGAAAATTTTGTGCCCAAAAGTTAAAATGTTGATTAAAGAAATAACATTCACTGTAACGTGATTTGATTCAGCCTTGGAATTCTATTTGGAAGCAACTTTATTGTTGCGCGCAGAATTCCATTTTGGGTGCAATTTTATGTTGCGGCACTTGTTCTCACATTAAAACAATTTTACTATTTGTTGTGCATTGTGTAGAAATGTAAATGTGAATTAAAAGTTGGAAGATTTTGTATACTTTTAATTTGAAAAGTGCATTTACTAACATACATGATATAATTTTGTCTTATGAATTATATGTATTTGGAAGAAGGAAATTCAATTATGTTGAATTTCGGAGAGTAATGAGTCATTGATGTAAAGATGTTATGGATTACTCAAAGGTGAACCATGGTTTATAATTGATGACATTAAAGTGAAACATTTCATGTACTTAGTATATGTTTGTATATCCAAAGATAACATACATATAGACTTAAGTATGATTGATTGTTTATTAAAGTATATATATATAATTTGTCAGTTTAAGAATCACCCAAAGGTGAACTTAAATGAATAACTTAATTGACTACCTATCAGTTTAAGTGTCACCCAAAGGTGAACTTGAATGTATAACTAGTGTAGTAATTTGTTTGAATCCATAAATTTTAATCAAAGCATTATTGTATGAGCTTGCGTATTATTTCAAGCTTACATGAATTTATTAGGTTTGAGCAACAATGTGGTCAAGTTTAATGGGCTAAATTATGTTGATTGGTCAAAACAAATTCAGTTCCAACTGGGTGTGTTAGACTTGGATATGGCCATTATGATGGATGAAATGTCTGCAACCATTATGGAGACCAGTACAAGCGATGAAAAGCCTCTTTATGAGGCTTGGCATAGGTCTAACAAACTATCACTAAATTTGATGCGAATGTCTATGGTAGAGAATGTAAAGCCTTCTATACCCAAAACGAAAAACGCAAAGGAATTCATGAAAATAATCAAAGAGTACTCACAATCAAGCATAACTGACAAGTCTATTGTGGGAACTCTTATGAGTGAGCTGACTACAAAAAAGTTTGACTGGTCACAACCCATACATGAGCATGTAACTGGAATGGCTAATATAGCAGCAAGATTGAAGTCAATGGAAATGAAGGTGAATGAGTCTTTTCTAGTACAGTTTATCATGAACTCTATTCCTTCTGAATTTGGCCAGTTCCAAGTGAACTATAACACTTTTAAGGATAAATCGAACTTTCAAGAAATCAAAGTCATGTTGGTATAAGAGGAAGGGAGATTGAAGAAAATGAAAGATCATTCTATCCATCTCACAACTCATGAAGGTGCTAGTTTCAGTAAAGTTAAATCAGGAAAGAAGAACAAGAAGGACAAAGCCCTAATGAAAGTGAATAAGGGCAATACCCAGAAGGACCAGAAATGCTTCTTTTGCAAGAAAGTAGGTCACTTCAAGAAAGATTGTCCGAAAAGAAAATCTTGGTTCGAAAAGAAAGGTACTTTTTATGTTTCTGTAAGTTTTGAAGCAAATATTATTGAAGTGCCTAATAATACCTGTGTTAGAATTGCTGCAACGAAATAATTAGCGTGGAACAAACCAAGAGGGGGGGTGAATTGGTTATTTCTTTTTCGCGTGCCTTTAATAATTTTTCTCTTTAATTTTTCTTACCAAGCTTATAATAAAATGTAAATTAAGAGTAAGGGAAAGAGAAAAATGCACAGATGATTTTATCCTGGTTCAGATCACAAGGATCCTACGTCCAGTCGCTTATCTCTTAACAAGATAAACCTTTTTCACTAAACACAAAACAGTTACAAATATTAGTCACAGAGAAAAATAAATTTGTAACAGTTTAGAAAATACCACCTCTCTTGAAACCACAAGAGATGAACTTACAAACACCTCCTTTGA
>NC_028354.1:486773-527282 GCF_000741045.1 Vigna radiata var. radiata
TAGAGTTAAGATTCCCCTGCATTTGCTTGAAAAAAGACAGAAAATTCCATTTAAAATATAAAGTAGCAGTGTGACACTAACCTTGGAAAACTATTGTTTTTTACTATCTTTTTCCCACATTTTCTCCACTGGTACCCATCATCCAGAACATCAACTGCGCTTCTCATTTGAAATGCATATATGTGGTGCTTAACTTCCTTGTCACTTTTGTTCTGATGCCATATGTTGCAAAATTCATGTCCTGCACATATTCAACAGAGATAAATTGAGAGTATTTACTTCCTAGAATAATCAAGCAAAAAACAACTTAGTTAAGATATATCACAAAGCTCAATGGCCCTGTTGCTGAAATCTGAGGCAAACAAATTCCGTATTTTTTCCAAACTTCTTTCCACACAGAAAAAGAATAACAATGCCACTGGATATTTCATACAAAAAACAAAACACAACAACTTATGAAAGTCACATTTGGCAGCCATGAAATAAGGTAATAAAGGCAATGTTTATGAAAAATCTATTATAGAAACTTATTCCATTACATTGAAGCAGATATAGTAAAAAAATACAAAAATTAAAGAAGAATTATAATGAAGATTCTAGGGTTGGGAATTTGGGACATTTTGATCGGTGAATAGAAAGGATTCAATGATTGAATCGATGGAATGGAACGAAAAAAGGTTTTAATCGGGCAAAAGTGAAGATAGAACGGTGAGGATAGGTTTAACCGGTGAAAAGTGGATTCTATGGTGGATTAGACTTATGTAAGGGAGAAATGTACATGAGAATGAAGATCTAGAAACTAACCGTGGCTGGCGGATGATGATTTGAGGCGGAGGAGCTCGAAATATGGATTGGAAACGAGCGGAGGTTCGAGAGAAAAAGAGACGTGTGCGGGTGGATCTCTCGAGAATGGCTGGATGAAGGGCGAAAGTTCTTTTTAGGGTTTTGATCTGGGAAAAGTTCTTTTAGGTTTAGATTTGGGGGGAGTTTCAAAGAGTGTAAAATCATGGAGGGAAACAAAAAAGTATTAAAGAAAAGAAAAAGGTAAAAAGAAAAAATTATTATAATTTAGGGAAGATATATACCTCTTCTAAAAAGAATTTAAACCCCCTCTATTACCAGCACTTAAACAATTCACTAAAATCTTTTTAAATCATGTTAGTTTGTGGGAGTTTTTTAAAACCTCCTTAAAATAACCTCTACTAAATAGCAGTTTTTTGTAGTTAGAGTACAAACGAACAGAAGAATTAGAGTGAGGCTAGACCAGACGATCATCCATCGACTCGTTATATCGAAACATTTTTGAATCCATACCGAAGACAAAAAAAATAACTAAAACAGCAGAGCATGTCAGGACCATAAGATCCTCAAGAGATCATGCAAGAAATAAGGAAAGAGATACAAAAGGAGATTCAAATATAGGTAAAAGAAATGCAAATGAAGTATGACACTAAAATAGTAGCCTTGAGGGCTAACCGTGATGTAAGAAGGGAAGAGCCATCCACCCAACAAACAATGTCTCATAACCCACTTCTCTTCGAGGAAGTTAGCCTTGGAGATTAACTAATGTTTTAATTAAGCTTATCATTATTTTTCTTTAAATTAATATTATAATTAATGTTGAAAATAAGGGCACAATTTTACAGCACTACAAATGAATGAACAATTCAATTAAGTTGACCTAAGTTATAGGATCCTACTCATTTTATTTAGGGATATTAAAAGTTTCACAATCTCTTAATGAACAAAAGATATAAAATTTTTCATGGGTTAGTCCTCTTGTTTGTAGGCCTTTATTACTTTTTATGCTAATTTGAATGTAATAATATTGACTTAAAAGTTGTTTTATTATTATTGATAAATTGTATTATTGAGCTTTTAAAATTATTTATGTATCATACTGTAAATTACTAATATTTTTTTTAGAATTATTAATGTATGTAATATTTTGAATGATAAATTTAATTCAACATTATGTAATTATAATGGTTTTGTCACATCCTAAAATTTTCAGAATATTTTAAAATCTTAAGTCCTTATTTAACAACATCAAATTCAAAGTATCATACATATATAAAAAGAAATCGAAAGACTTTTAATATTGTATTTAAAAAGAAAACCTCTAAACATCCTAAAATGCTTTAAAAATACATAAAAATAAGATTTATACCGTTTTCCAAAATAGAGATAAAAGGTTTATTTGCTGACTATCTCTATCCTAAGACATGAGTAACTTGCTCCAACCCTCCGAAGTTACTAACCCCATTTGTTTCATGCTTGCTCACATATTAATATATTATCATCACAATATAGAAAATAACAAATGAATCATATTATAAAGGTTTGAGAAAAATTTAAATGTCAAATTATAATAAAATAATAATTTAAACAAATAGTTTCATAGACTAATACGAAGATCAATAAAATCTGTACAATTTAAAATTTGAATGATTAAATTTCTGTACAAAATTTATTTTGTTAAATATCTATTTTTTTTTTCAGAAGACTTAGTATATTGAATGAAGTCGACTTTACATCTGTCATACTTATTTTATTATTTGTTGTATACTCAGGATATACAAGACACAAATTGATGCAACGAGAGAATGTTTTATTCAAAAAACAAAGGTGGTTTATATAAGCCTTTACAATAACCGTCAAACTGAACGTGCCATACTACAATGCACTAAATTAGACACGTAAAATAACAATGTAACTATCTAAGACTATTTCAATCCTATAAACAAGGAACTTTATGAGTACGTGACAGAAACTTAACAAAAAGAAAACTTAATAACTTAACATTCCCTCCGTAAGCTAAATGGACGCATTTAGCTTATTTAAGTAACTATTGTAACTCTAAACATGTGTTGGATTTTTCAAACTAATCAAGTTTCAATGCTTTAGTCATTATCTCAGCTACTTGCTCATTGGAACAACAATATATTAATTGAACTACTTGATCATTAACCAAGTCTCTTAGAAGATATGCTTGCTTCTTCCATGGAAGACATGATTTTTGGATAATTGAATGGTAGAGTTGTTGTCACATAAAATTTCAGTTGCTTCATTTTCTACTGAACCAAGGTGCGCTAAAATTCTTTGGATCCAAATACACTGGCAGGCACAAGATGCTGCAACAATGTATTCAGCCTCAATAGTAGATAGGCTTATCACAGGCTGCATTTTTGACATCCACGAAACTACTCCATTTCCAATCAAAAAAACAGCTCTAAATGTACTTCTTCTATCATCTAAGTCACCTACATAATTGTTGTCACTATAAGCCATGAGACCAATCTTTGTTTTCTTTTGATAGAATATACTGTTGGAAAACAAGTAGGCTTCGTTTCAACATCAAGAGGGGGGGGGTGAATTGGTGAGGTTTCAAAATCAGAGTCTTTTTAAAATCTTTTTCACAAAGTAGAAACCTTTACACAATTTCTTGAATCGCAAGTAATGAAAAATTATGTGCAGCGGAATATCAAAGTAGACTACGCAAATTATAGAGTTGACTGAATGTACAAGAGTAGAGATAGAGAATTCAAACGCAGGTTTTTATACTGGTTTGACCTCAATGCCTACATCTAGTGTCCTTCCAATCCCAAGAAGCAAATGCACTATAATGGTCAAGGTTTTTACAATAAGGCTTTTATAGAGACCTGCACATCAAAAATATAAAACACCTCTCTAACCCTTTAACCAAAATATAGGCAGAAACACACAAGAAGAACTGCAGCAAGAATCCCCTCTCCTGAATTCTTCAACCCACTTTGAACAATCCTCAAAGTGTCCAGACTCCACGAGTCCACCCCCTATAATCACAACAGGTACAACAATCTCCAGCAGATTGTAACACGAGCCTTGATCAACCAAAGAACAATTCAATTGTGCAGATAATGACCAAGCAGTGAGCACAACATAATTGTCCTTCACTCTTGTTGAGCCTTGATATTTCTTCTACATGGATTCCTAGATTGCCTGCAACATACTTTTGTCTAATATGGTTTCCAAAATCTCCCGATCAATAGCTTGGAATAGGTAATTCTTTACCTTTATATCCCTTAGATTAGCCTCAGCCATACTCTTATGTTGTTCCTCAATGGATGTGACTTCAAGCACTGGTATGCCCTCTTCTACGAGCTGCCACAATTCTTTGTTTCGTAAGAAGTTCTCCATTGTCATGGACCAAAAGTCATAATGGCCATCAAACCTTGGTATGATCGGTTGCATGAACTTCTCTATGGACATCTTTTTACACGTACTGTACTCTCACACTTGGATGTTTTGTGGTTCTCTCACAGCACTCTAGACTCACACTCTATGCTAGACCCCTTACGGAGCTTTGATACCAACTGTTAATAACTTCACAAAAAGAAAACTTAATAACTTAACATTTCTAAGGTCATTAGTAGGGATAAAAAGATAGAACAATTTTAACTCAACCAAAAAATAGAGTAAACTTTACTAGCTTCCTAGATATGATGCTTTTTCATAAATACCGTTTGTCATATAAAACCTTTTTTTGACTCTCATCCCCCAGATATCTTATTAAATATTATAGAATCAAGATAATCTTACTCTCAAAATCCCATTTTCAATACATTTTGGCATTAAACAATAGTATTTCCCTTAAGAATAATAGTTATGACTCAAAATACACCTAAAATATACAAATAAAACTTCACAAAATATATAACTCCTAACATTCAAAACTACATGCCATCCAATGTGCATGTAACAATTTTTTAAAACAATTTAAGTGGTTTCTTTCTTCTAGAATATCATACTTAATTCACTTCCCACTATTATTTATGATACACTTTCACCTCTAAATTCTCATTATTCTTAACAAATTCTAAATCACCTTTCTATCACAAGTATTGTCACATAGACACAAAATCCAACCCTAGCTTTACATAATAGTTTTTATCATTATATTTTCTTCCATTTTATAGTACAAAACACAACCTATCATTTACATTAAAAATCACTTTCTTCGATATATGCTAACCCTATATTATTCATATATATCACCATTCACACCAATAGGCATTACATAGTTTCAAGATTTGTTAGTAAAATTTCACTTTTCAGCCTCATTCCATGTAGTAAAATTTACTCTATTATTCATCAAAATTAATGTATACACATTTCCAATGCAAAAAAATTCACTATCACAACTCTTCTCACATTCACCACTTATGAGATCATATTTTCAGAACCCAAGAACTAAATCAAAGATCAAAGCATGGTTTACAAAACACAACTTAGTGCTATCAAAACAGGTCACCCAGCCCAACCAGTCCCGGCCCACCACAGATTGGTCACTTAGTGAGCCAATCCAACTCGACTCATTTATTAACCAGCTGAAAAAATTCAAACCTGGTCCGGTCCACCACGGGTTGGTGGGTTAAACGGGTTGACTCACTGGTTCACTTAATTACACATTTTTTTTTTAAATCCAAAAAAAAATTAATTTCTTTTTGTAATTCAAATTTAAATAATTTCACTCTAAAATGATGTTAAACTCCAAAGACAATTCAAAATAAAAAAGATTAACATACAACTCAAATGTAATCCAAAAACAAACCCAAAAAGCGAATAAATAAGTTTACAATATTTATAATTTTTGTGTCATTTATCCATTTACAAGAATAAAGTCTTGAATGGATAAATTTATAATATTTTACTCTCTTGAAACATCGTTTTCTTTATTCTCATTTATAATTCAGTAAAAAGAAAATGTTAACTAATAATATTAAAACAAAAAATAATAAATAATTAAATTAAATTAGGTGGGTTGGTGAGCCAACTTGTCTCACCATGAGTTCAACTTGGGTGAACTGGATTCTAAATAAGTCGAGTTGAAAATTGACCCATATAAAATTTTTTTATTTTTTTTAAACCCAACTCGGTCTGAACCTATGACGAACTGGATTAAGCCACAGATTGTAACCCATTTCGATCACACTAACCCAACTTAATGAATATGACTCATTAATTGCTTATAGAATCCGATAAAGTAAAAGATCTAATTACTAAAATATAAAAAGGAATGGTGATTGAAAGAGCCTTTTGAGAATGAAGAAATTTATGGTTTGTAATATGCCAATATAAATAAAACTATATGTATTATATGTTTTAACTTTTTGTCAATGACGAGCCAGTGTATACTTAAACCATTAAAGAACTTCATTATTAGCGGACAAGATATTCTCTAGGATTGAAACTTTGTATTTTTTTAAGGTTCAGTGTTATAATTATGTGTGCTATTTAATCTTTAGTTTTGATTAATATCTTAGTTTAGTTTTAATTTGTATTTTGTTTAGTTATTAGAATATATAGCTAGGTTAGTTTTGAATTGTCCTTGATATTTATAATTATTGATAAATTTGAATATTTACCATTTTGATGTGATATTAAAAATTTATTTAGATAAAAAAATATATTTGTTATGATGTTCTAAATTGTTTTCAATTAAAAGTTGGAAAATACACAAAATATAAGGAAAAAAATCAAGTACTATATTGTTTATAATCTAGTCTGATGGTATTTGGATCTTTTCAAATCAATTAGTGATATTGAAATTTTTTTTATGCAATTTTGGTTTATTCATGATACTTTACATTGGGTAATTTCTACGTCGATGATTTCGGTATTAAATCTTAAACTGATATAAAATGTTAAAAATAATTTATATTAAAGACATTTTTTTAATGATATGCCTAAGAATGGAAATGGGGGAGGAAAAGAGGATTTTTTATGGGAGCAAATTGATATTTTCAATATATTATTAAAGTATAACTTTGCCATATTTCTACATGCATGTTTTCTATTACATTAATTAAATTATTGTTTCGACATTATATAATAATAACTCTTCAACGAGATTTAACATGTGCAATTATGTTGTTTTTTAATTGTGTGTAATTGAAATATTTGTAATCTTTGTCAGAAAAAATAAATTTACAATAATATTTTGTTCCGTATTCGTTGATGTAGACCTGTCAAACCATGTATTTTATTTTCACTTTTATTAGAGAGTGATTTCGCTTGATTATTTTTGTTATTGCATGATTCTCCAAGTGACATTGATCGGATTAAGATTGGTTAAAAATTTCTCTACACAATATTAGGAAAATGATATTTACTAACTTTAATAAAAAACAAATAGTAGTATTATTCATTAAAGAAAATCATTATAAATATTTACCTAAACAATAGTTTCAAGATCATCCAATTAATATTATATCTTCTCCGTCCCAAAGGAAACACATTAGTTATCAATTTTTAATGAAAACATTTCACATTAGAAAAAAGATACTATTCATATTAATTAAAACATCACTTTTAATTTAAAATTCAAATTAATAAAATTTTATATATATTTTTTATTATTTATCTTATTTATTTTTAGTCGATGCAAATATCATTCTAATTACTGTAAATAAAAACTTATTACAAATGTTAATCAATACACCACTTTTAATCCATTCTAATCTAACAATAAGTTTTTAAATATTTTTTTTACTTTTTTCAATTCTAATTATTTAAAAAAAATAAAATTCAAGTAAGTCTAAGTCTTATTTTGAATAAAAATGATAAAATTAAACATCATGTAAAATAAAAGATCAATAAATTTATTAATTTTGAATTTAAAATAGTGTTAATTTCTTATGTGAATTTAACACATGTTTTACTCATATATATATATATATATATTAATGATGAGTATGGAAATTTATATTGTGTGTAAGTATAGGGTGAAGAGTATATATGTAGTGTAGAAGATTATGTGTTTAGGTTGTTTTGTTTGGTTTGGCATGTTGTGATGATTATCTAATATTTATTTATACAACTTCACCTCTTTATCCTTGTACCACTTCAGATACAATGTGATCAGAAAAAACTTCTTCATGTGCATTAGTAATTTTGTTGTCGTACAAGGGCATGTGGGCCCAATGGGTCATAGTCCATTTTGAAGTCAAGTGTCTTGGATTGGACCTTTGGACCCTTTTATCTACGTATGGGCCCACTGGCCCACCAAAAGGCTCCGTTCACACTTTCAGCAGCACCATTCATTCCAGAGATCGTTTCTTTTCCACACTTTATTTCACATTCTCATTCAGATATCTCATAATTAATACGTGTGTGGGATAATTATTAATTATTATCGTACCCAAAATAATGTACAACTAAAATAAAATAAAAAAAAAGAAGCAAGAGAGATGAGAAATGAGAATGATGGGTGTGTTTCATAATTAGCTGTCACTTGTATCAGTGTGAGGTACTATGTTAAATCCATATTATTCATCAAATTTTCCAATGTTTAAACTTTAAAAAGTTGCCTTGGACTTATCCACAACAAACTATATTATTACAGTTTTTTTTTTTATTTTTAAATTGAAATAATGGAGATTTAAATAAGCACGCCTAAAAGTGAAGAGAAACCTGATCTAACCTAAACTATGACAGTTGATAGAATTGGTTTCTCTTGCACGCATCAAATTCTCTGAAATAAAACATAAACATTTTTCAGAAAAATACATATAATAAGTAATTACAAGCATGGAGGAGTTTGACAATAATTGTATGAGGAGATGTTTAACGTAAATGAGAAGTATGCGTATGTGTCTTTGTCTTTCTGAGGAGTCTGAATTCTGCAAAACTTTATCATAATGTTTGACCTTTTGTAGTGTATTATTCCCTAAACTACGTGGTGGCTGTCGTTTTTGCATTTCTGTGTGAACATTGGTATTACTATTTGGGTATGTTGAAGCCATCATTACAGAGAGGTGTATGTGGCTGTTTCAGCCCTGCTGAGAAAATGCCAAATCTATGAAACTAACTGCATAAATACTTCAAAAGATAATCCTGTTTTTAAGTTTTTTATATTTATTTATTTATTTTTACTAAATATGGAACTTACATTCACAATAATAATACAATAATAGTTTTGTTGAGAGAGGAACAAGATGGGTGGAAGTTACATTATTGAGAATGATTTTGGTAGTTTAGTTTGATTTTATAGTTTAATAATAAACTCAGTCAACATTTTTGTTTAACCTTCCAATCAATTTCGGATGTTGCCACCCCCACAGTAGAAAATAAAGAAACGTGACACACAATTTCATAAGGCTCGTCATAATTTTCATTCAACCTTTGTATTTTTTAAATGGAAAATAAAATTTTAACACCATTTTTTTGACACTGCACACGTGTCAAAATGTAGTTGGACGATTTCAAATTAAAAAACAAACTTTGGTTTTTTTCTTCCAAACATACCCCTGTCTCAACTTTTTTAATTTGAAATCGTTCAATCACATTTTGACACGTGTGCAGTGTCAAAATAATGTCAAAAAATAGTGTTAAAATATCATATTCATTTTTAAATAGTTATAAATAGAATCTTCCATCAAGTATAAAAAATAAAAACTAAAAATAGAATATTAATTGATTCTAATTAAAAATAATTAATTTATATTAAGAAAATAAAATAATATTATATCTAAATAAATGAAAAATCAAAACTATTCATCTCTATTTTGTTTCTATCAAAATCAAAATAAATTTTATTAGACCCTAACTAATAAAATAAGAGTCAAATAAAATTACTAATAAACTCCTAAAATTTAGGTTTATCTCAAAAAGAAAAAAACTTCTCTTTCCTAAAATTTAGGTTTATCTCCTAAAACTCCTAAAATTACTAATAAATTTAAATTTTTTATCCTTTATTCATTTTTTCATGTGCATCATCCCACATCGGACTTACTTCTTTCAATCAGATTTTGTAAGGACCTTTTTTTCTTATTTTCTTTTCTTCTTCTTATCCTCTCTTTCCTCCTTCTTCTACTTTCCCTTCTCCTTCTTCTTCCTTCATCAACCTCACTTTCTTCCTTCTGCTTCTTCTTATTTTCTCTAAAAAAATCTTAGATGTAGAGTAGGTCGTGAGAGATAGAAAGCACCAAGAGGAGACCCAGGAGGAGAGAATTCGGGTAAGGGAAACTACTATTATGCTTTGATAATATGATATTTGGTAGCTTTTGGAATTTATATGAATTTTGGTTGGGAAATTGTGTTTGATCAGAAGATTCTTGGTGGATTTATATGATTGTGTTAAATTACAATTTTATGATGGATGGTATTGTTGAGGTGTTTGGTGATGTTGTGTTTTGGGTTAATTATGGAAGATAAATGGATTTGATTGAGTTGTATGTGTCTTTGGGGTTAAAATAAAGGAGGTTTGGCATATGAATTTTTGAGTTTGGGCTAAATCTAAGTTTGAGTGTTTTGAACTGTAAGAAAATGGCTTGATGCAACTAGATTTTGGTCTAATGATCAAATGGATGCCTACTTTGACTTACAAATGTGTTTTCCTATCAATCTTAATGTTTAAGGATTCAATTTGATCAATAGAACAAGTCCTAGGTGCATCAAAAGCCAATTTTGAGTGTACTTTCAACTGGTATAATGCCCGAGCACTCCCTGGGTACCCCATTCCATAGGTGCCAGTTAAGCGCTAGACCTTGGGTGCCTAAGCGTTACTAGGCAATGCTGCTCCAGTTTTGGATGGTTTTCAAGGTTCATGATATCAATTTAGTATGTTTTTAGGTCGTTTGTGGGGGGGGGGGGGGGGTTGGACCTTCCGGAGTTGTTGGTAAGAATTTCCAAGTTGTTTTCCTTAACTAATGTGGGTATGTAGATGCTATAAAGAAATTTGTGTTATTATGTGACTTTTGATGACTTATAAGGGTGTTTCTTATTGTTTAATGTATAATCAGAGGTTTGATGTGATGATATGCAATGATTGTGTGAAATGTGTGTGTGTATGTGTGTGTGCGTGTGTTTGTTTGTGTGTGTGTGTATGATTATGAGAGGGAAATAATGATGATGCATATGTGGTTGATTGTGTGAATGATGTTGATTGACATAATTCCATGATCCTCGTGAAGAGGTTATATGGAACTTTGTTGTGGGGGTTTATCTTGACACTTTGAATAACCTCAACCTCACATAGAGATATATGGTTATGTGGTGGAGAGTAGAAGGAGGTCCTTGTTTAGGAGCCTTGTTTTGGTCAAAGACATTTGTAAATGACTAACCTTGTGTGGTAGTTTGTTGAGCCAACTGTATTACCACTAAAAGTGCAGAAACAAGCGTAGTTCGACATTCATACAATATATGGATGAGTCAAATCTAGAGGGATTAAATGTATAGTAGGTGTGATTGAATTGAATTGGAAACCTTGCGATTTTGTATTGATGTATTAATTATTCTAGATCATTTATGTTTACACTAGCTTACCATTTTGTTTGTTGTTTGGTTGTGTTTTCTTGTATTTGTGATTGTTGTCTATAGGTGTGAGCAGAGGGTGATGTGATGCCCGTAGAGCAGAAGTTAGAGAGTGGAACCACCGACGTTTACTCTTCTATAGACTAAACCTATGTTTATATTTTTGTTATAACTTGGGCTGTATTTGGAGTTGAATTTATAACTTATGTTTTATATAACTATGATAAAATTTCCATTCCACGTGTATCGACTGTTCTATCTTATTAGTTATGTAATAACTCTTTTGTGATTAAATACTATATTTGGGATGTTACATATTTAAGCTGTTCTTTTTCCTTATGGCCTTCCTATCTTTTACCTTGGTTGAGCTCTCTAATGCTTTGACCAACTTTGTTATGTTTGACTTCTAAATAACCTCGACCAATTCCTTTATGATCTTAGGCGACTTCTCAACAATCTTGACTGACCTCTTAGCAACATTAGTCGACTTCTTCATCTCGTCCAAAATTTTATTCATCAAGCTCAACCTTATGTTTATTCATAATCTTATTAGCTTCATCCAAAATTTCCCTTGTCCTCGGCTACGCCAGTTCTGTTGACTAGTTTGCTCTTCACTATCATCCTCAAAATTACCTCGGTTATGTTCACCTTGTCCTCGACCTCCTTGACCTCTATCTCCAGGACCTCGACTCTAAGTTTTTCGAGTTTCATTCGTGTCAAATTGTGCTTGTAGTGCTTGATCGTTGGGTTCCTTTTTTTTTTTTTTTTTTACTTTTTCTTTCCTTACTTGTGTGCCTTTCTTAAAACCCCAGAAAAATGGTATTTTAGAAGTAGTGGTAGTCTAAAAATAGTGAGACTCGATTATTTTAATATTAAATGGTTTTATTATAAATATTTTTGTTATAAACGAGTTTCATTATTTTAAAACATACCATCTCTCCAGAAACCACTTTTCTAGAGTTCTCTACCTTCTCTCTAAGAGTTCTAACTCCCGAGTCATCTCTTTGACGATCAGGAGGTGTTTAGACGATCACGACGTCAAGGTCTACAAATCCAACCAATCAATTTATGTTTTAGAGCAAGTAAGTTTCTACTTGTTTTTCTATCCTCTTTGCTTCGGTCAATGATCATGCACATAACTATTATGTATGTATCATTTAGTTCTCTTTTCTTGCTCTCGGTGAATTTAAAGTTCTAAGAACTTTGTCAGTTTCAATTTTGGTGCCTCGTAGGTTCGTTTAGGAATTTCTTGCGTTTTAAGTGACAGGCGAGACGTTTCCGTGGGTTGAGGTTGTTTCTTGCAAGGTAAGGGAAGCTATAAATTTGGTATCTCTATGAGTTATAGATGATTTTTGAGAAAATTGGTATGATTGGGTGTATAAAATGTATGTTTGATTGGTGATTTTGATAGTATGATGTTGAATATAAGTGATATAATGTGATTGTGATCATTAGTACTGTTATAATTAAGTATGATGATGATGTTGAAATGTTTGAAACTGAATTCAAGTGGTTGTGTGAAATATTGGTCAAGTTACTTGAGTTTGAAGCTTAAAAGAGAGCTTTTGGTGAGTGAAATTGAGAATTTGGTATTGGAGTGAGATGGCAAAATGTCTAGCACTGTCATAAGGTTATTTAAAACTTTTTATGAAGGTTATATGGTTAAAAACTATATGAAATGAAAAAAGGTAGTTTATAAGGACTGTTTTCAAGTGTTTTTGGCGTAAAAAGAGGGTATTAAGTAGTGAAATGGTGAGGTAAATGGTCTGCACTATTTTGGAAGGTTAGAGGTATGTTATCACATCTATTAAGAATTATCTAGGGGCTTAAACCAATAACATATGTTCTAAAATGGAAAATGGTTTCATATGTTGAGTTTTTAGCCCATTTTAGGGGTTTTAAGGGGTAAAAATGAGAAGTAGGACAACTCAGAGTATTTTGTGGTTTTAGAGTGTCCTACCAAGTGTAATTAGACTTATTTATACAGGTTGCAAACTGGTTTGAGAGTTTAAAAGGATAGAAATGAAATTGGGTAGCTTATAAGAGTGAAATTGGGTTTTCATAGGTCAATTTGGGTTTGAAGTGGTCAATTCAGGTTAGATGTATGTTTTTAGATGTTCCTCAATGCCTAAGAGGGTTTAAGAATCATTTAAACTTGTATAAAGGGTCACCAAAATCAAAATAGGTGAATTTTAGAACTTGGTGCAGCATTGGGCGCCTCTTGAGCACCCTATTCTAGGGGTCTGTCGCCCGTGCGCCCTTTTTTGGGGCATTGGGTGCAACCCAACAAAATTTGTTTTTTTTTTTTTTTTTTCAGTTTTTGGGTTTCAAATTTGGGGTTCTGGGTGTTCGTTTTGGACGTTATTTTTTTTTATTTGGGGGTGCTTTGGACCCTTCCGGAGCTGTTAGTGAGGGTTTCAAAGATGTTTTTCTTATCAAAATGTGAGTATCAATATGCCATGAAGGAATTATGTTATTGTATTATTTTTGATGACTTGTGTGAGTGTTTCTATTTATTTGATGTATGATCAGTAGTCTCGTGTATTAGTGTACTATGTGAATGTGAAGTGATATCAATAGTTTCAAAGGTATGGGAAATAGTTCCAAGAAGGAAATTCTCAATGGTGGTTTCAAGTGTGTTAATATGAATGCAGGGAGCTCAGTATATGGGGTTATCCTGACACTCTAATGGTCATACATTCTCAAATAGAGAGGTTAGACGAATGTAGTGAGAGTAGCAGGAGGTCCGAGCCTGAGGGACCTTTCTCCATTTGGCAAAAGGGCGTTTGAGGTCCAACGTTGTGATGTGTGGTAGGGTGAAACCCAATTGGCAAGGGTTTTTCAAAGTAGTAGTGGCCACCACAAGTGCACCACCCGCCATAGCTCGACATTCATGCTAAGTTCGGACAGTCCAGTCAAAGTATTGTCATGCATAATTAGTTTGGTTGGTCTGTGTGATATGTGTTTCATGTGTATACTTTTTAACATGTTCTAATATATCATTAATTGTTTGTACTTTAGCTTACCCTTGCTTGTGTGCTTTCTATCTATGTGTTTTTTTCTCTTTTGCAATGATCACCTAAATGGTGTGAGCTTAGGGAAACAATCTTTTCAGTTGTTCCAGCGAGAGATGAGAGTGAAGTAGATGGGCCGTCAGATGGTTCTACAAGTGTAGATAATTTTTTGTTTTTTTTGTTGGCCATGTTTTGCACTCAAGCTATAAAATCAGCAACTCCCTATTTTCATCCATCTCTATATGTTCAAACTCTCTTTTGAAAACTTGTACTCGGACCTGCCTCACGCAGATATCTCCTTTGTATGCCACCTCCAGAATTTCCCAAGATTATTTTGCTGACTTTGTATTAGTTGTTTTCTCGAACCTCAATTCATCCACTGCATTATATAGAAAGTACAAAGTCGATCTTTCTTTTAGTCGTGTCTTTTTCAATGCAGCAAAGTCTTATGTTCATCATCTGCGGGTTCATTGTACCTATCCTCCATAATGTCCTATAAATTTTGGGATCCAAGAAGAACCTTCATCTGCAAAGACCAATTGTCATAATTGATCTTTTTTGACAACTGTGGCACTCTCATTCCGTTGACTACCTTTGTGATTTCTCTCACAAGACACTTAAGCACCCGATGTTTTCCTCATAGTGTTTGACTCCCCCCTCTCTCTCTTTCTTTGACTCCCTATTTCTTTTTTTTTCTCTTGGTACTCAGAGCATAAAGGTCTAATACTACTTTGTAGAAAATAAACATGAGACACACACTGTGATAGGATTCTTCAATTCACTGTGATAATTTTCGTTTAACCTTGACACCCTTTAAATAGGTACAAATAGGACCTTGGGCCAAGTACAAATAATAAAAACTAAAAACAAAATATCAACTCACTTAAAATAAAAACAACTACTTATTTTATCTCTATCTTATATCAACAAAATAAAATAATATTACACCTAAATAAATAAAAAATTAAAAGTACTCATCCATATTTTATCTCTGTCAAAATCAAAATAAATATTACTAGACTCAAACTAATAAAATAAGACTCAAACAAAATTATTAATATATCCCTAAAATTTAAGTGTATCCCAGCATATACTTTATCAAACAAGTGAATTTGTTTCCATTTTTTAATTTGTAAGAAATTTATATATATATATATATATATATATATATATATATATATATATATATATATTGAATTCAAATGACTTTTATTTGATATTATTTAATTTTTAAACTTTTTATTTGGATAAATATTCAAATAAAAAATTTAAATTGGCATCAAATACAAAAGAATATTGTTGCATTCCTATAAAAATTGATAAAAATTGATAAAAACTAATAATTACTTAGGACTTTAATAGAAGAATACATAACTGAGTGAAAAATAGTTATATCATGTTAAATAAGTAAACTTTAATCAATGTTGCTTGATAAAATCTTATACTATATCATAATTAATGTTGTTCGAAAACAAATTCTGAATATTATCACCAAAAAAATATAATATTAATCAGAAAAATTAAAAATATTGTTAGTGTTGAAAAATATCATTAGCATACAAAAGTAAAATAAAGGGTTAAATATGTTTTTACAAGTGTTTTTGGGTTTAGTTCCTTTTTCAAAGTTTGTTTCATTTTCATCCCTCTTCTTAATGAAACTCTAATATTTAGCCCTAGAGCACCAATAATGTTAATTTTTAAATGATCTAGCTAATAGTGTGCCACATCACTTTTCCTTTTTCTGAAAAGTGTCAACCTACACCTTCACGCTGAGGTTTCTCTCCCTTCCTTACTCATCTCCATCATCCTCCGACTCTTTTCAACCCATAGGTCCCACCCCTCCGAACCTTCTCTTCCTCTAAGCGATTCAAGGGGTCTCGAATTCGGGAAGCTCAAATATCATACGAGGTCGATGTTGTCTTCTCTAATCAACATCTACTTCATCTGGTACAACAAGTGGCCCCAATCACAAAATCTTCCTCGTTGATCACCGCAACAGAATTTATCTTCTGCCACGCTGTCTGCGACTTCCACTACTTGACCTTCCCCTCCAATGTTGGCTATAACCTCCCCTACGTCTGGGTTGGGAACTTTGACAAACACTGCCTGAAGGTGAACGCCGGCCAGCGAGGACCCCATCGCATCCACCGAGATTGGTGATCTCTGTGAGGGCTTGTACGGAATGGGTGGAAGTGGTGTTTGGAGCCCCGTTTTGAAGGCTTGTGCTGGCCCCAATGCTTTAGATTGAGTTCACATTGGATGAAAAAAATAGACGAGTGCTAGCAATGCACCCTTCTATTGGTTAATATTAATTGAAAACTATAGAGGCATCAGTAAGGTTCATTAGATTAGTAACACCTACAAAATTTTATGATTTTCAAATTTGCAAACATTTTGGAAAGACAATATGGTAGCTGGGATAGGGGAGGGGACATGGAGAAACCAAGATCAACAACAATTGATAGAGCATCGGACATTCCCCCAATACGTTTCACTGGCTTCCTCCCCACCCAACATGATTCGCTTGCCATATGTGCATCAAGGTTTGCTGCCAATGCACTACGAAACCTGAGACAAAACAACAGACAACATAGAATGCAACAGAGACTACTGCCTCTGCTACCTCTAAAGTTAGCCAAGCCAGACTTCACTTCTCTGAAACACTAACTTGGATATAGGAGTAAGGACATGTTATCCATACTACATAGTTGTGTGTGCATATTTTGGGAAGGTTGCTTAAGAATTCATTCAATAAATCAATGTATATGTCGTAGCCAAAGAATAGGGTACGATTGATATAAAATCATAATAAAATCGTAGCTTAAAGTTAGACAGTCTCACTTTAGTATATGTTACATTTTCTTTCAATTTTAGTTTATTCTTTGACAATAATTTAAGAAAGGTCATTGCATTAACATAAACTTTGTTTTTTGTATAACAATATATGCTATAGTTCCTTGAAGTAACTATAGCCTAAAATTAAACAAACTCACTTTAGGCTACAGTTACTTTAAGGAATCATAACTTATATTGGTATATGCTACGATTTTATCTCAACCATAGCCTATACCTCCTTGAATTGCCTCCCATCGTTGCATAACTTGTTGGTTTCCTCCTCCATCATAAAAGAGATAAGTTTTTTCTTCCTTTGCTCTTCTTCGCTTTGGTTTGGAAGCACTCATGTTTAGGATGTGCTAGTTTATCTTGTTTTCTTCCTCCTATGTTCATTTTTTAGCCTCTAATTAACTCGTCTTTGCAATCAATATTGCATTGACCAGCTGCGAAAGAGAGAAGCTTTTTCTTCCCTTTTTCTTCCTCATTTTGGTTTAGAAGCATCCATGTTTAAGTTTATGTTGGTTCTCTATCATTTTCTTTCTTCTATGTTTGTTTTCAGTTTCTAACTGACTCATCTTTGTACTCAATTTTACAGTGACCAATCATTAAAGGGTGAGCCATTTTTCTCCTCTATTGACCTGCATTTTGACTAGTCTTTTTTTGTCTTCCATTGTTGCTATAGCATGCTCCCATTGTAAAAATTGTTGCTTAGTATGAGTATTAATGGGTTATGATTCTAAAAGGAATTGTAACTATTTAGAAATTATAGAATACAAATATCAATCGTATTCTATGATACTTGTTATAGACTACGATTTGATATATTACAGTTCGTTACATAGTCTAACATCCAAAATAACTATAGTATAAAGCCTTCGGTGTAATAATGAAATTGTAGTTAAGGTTCTTGCAAACAAGATTAGGAGAGTACTTAATGAAGTTGTCAACAAAGATAGGAGATGGAGGAAGGATAGTCTTGTGTTGAAGATGCACTGCGAAAAGATTTACAACTACGTGTGCAATTTATTACAACTTATGTTAAGAAAGCTGGATTTTTATGAAAGGGGGTTGAATTGGATCAGAGAGTGTATTACTACTTGTTTTTGTCTATGTTGGTTAATGGAAGTCCTACAATGGATTTCTAGATGCAATAAGGGATGAGATACAAGAGATTGGTGGCACTTTTTCTTTTATAGCTTTTACAAGGGATAATGAGGGAAGCTACTTCGAACAATATGATCAATGTCAGCTTAGCTTAAATAATTGTACTTAGTCGAACAAAACAATTTCATTAATTAACATCATTTGAAGAAAAGTTTTACAAATATTAGATGAAATTTTTCTGACAAAAAGAATTGACATAAATCAAAATTAACTATAAAAGATTGTCAATATATTAATATATTTATATTTTTAACAATTATATGATATTTAATTTTTTAAAAATTTTCAATAATTTCCCAAACAAAAACAAATTCACTAAATTTAAATATTTTGTAATAAATTTAAATCATTTTGAAAGAAGATAAATTCAATATCAATATATTTAAATAATGTCTTAAAAATTATAAAATTATCTGAACAAGAGAAATATAACCATATTTAAGAATAAAATATGGGATTAGAAAACTTATACAACAAATTAACCACTTGTCATAGTAATGAAAGAAAATAATGATGAAATCCTTTAAGTTTTCTTTTTAGATATGAAATTTCAGCTAAAGATTGTGTCTCTTATAGTTGGTTAGAAAACTGTATGAACGAATATTTATGACTAAGCTAAACAAATAGTAGAATAATAACTAGTGCAAAAAGTTTAAAATAACTCGACTTTAATCCACTAGTGCAGCGAAGGGAAACGACCGCGGTTGTTTTTGAATATATGTCGCGATTCATGAACCGCGACATATACGGGCGTGGTAAAAAGTCTGGGAATTTAGGCCACGGTTTCAACCGCGGTTCCAACCGTGGCGAAAACCCCCTCTTTTAAAAGAAAAATTCCTGAAACAATAGGTTGTGGTTTGAACTGCGGCAAAAGCCTGGAGAATAGGTCACGGTTCGTGCTACAACCGCAACCAAAACCCTTATTTTTTTTAAAAAAAATCGTCTATTCAACTTTTATACACGGTCCCACCCTGCAACTTTTTCTTATCTTCATCATTTACGTTACATATTCATAAGCTCTTTGCCATGTTCCAGTTCAATACACTTCATCATCCTAATTGAATTCAACCTAAATTTAACCTTCATAACAAAGCCCCTGTCAGACTCCCTTGATCACACTTTACTCACATTGAGACTCTGCAGCACATCCTGAGACACTCACATGTCCCCATCTCTTCCTTTACGTTTTCACACCAACACCCAAAGTATCTAATAACTAGACAATCTTCACAACGTATAAAATATCATTCCGAAAACAATAAAAAAAGTGCTTATGCAAACGCAATTTCTGATGTGTAATTGAAAATTTACAATTGACAGTTAATGCATGACGCATTTCATCGTGAAATTGAAGCGCAGAAACGCAAAAAGGGCGAAGGGCATCAAAGGCAATACCTGGAATCAGACGCACTGTTAATGGCACAGAGAGGAGGGCTTCATAGAGAAAGGCACTCGAAGCGCCAGAAAGAAGAAACTAAGTAGAAGAACGCGGCGGAGAGGAGGGCTTCAAAGAGAAAGGCGCGGCGGAAGTTGACGATGTCCAAGTGGAAGTTGACGATGGCGTGACGGTAAAGAAACACCTCGCAGAAGACACTCGAAGCGCGACGGAGAGGAATGGCCCGATGGAAAGGAGAAAGCTTTGAGTTTCAAAGTTTTCGCGTGGAAGACGAAACTGTTCACTAATATCTTTTTAACCTAATTAAATGATACTACCGCTGTTCATTATAAAACCGAGGTAATAAATTGGAATAGGTCGCGGTTTCCATAATAACCGCGGCCTATTCTGATTAAAAAAAAAATCTTAAACTGATATGAAATGGCAATGTTGTAATTTTCTGCCCACTTTTTGCCGCAGTTCAACCAACAACCGTAACCTATTCCCTGACTCCAATTTATTTCATAACAGCTTTTGGGGAATGTCAGAATTTAGCAAGGGGATAGACCGCAGTTCTAAGGGGAACTGCGGTCTATTCCCCTGCAATTTTATTTCAAATCTGACTTGGCGGGAATGTCAAAACTTTGCAAGGGGAATAGACCGCGGTTTTAAGGGGAACCGCGACCTATTCCCCTGCAATTTTATTTCAAATTTGACTTGGCGGGAATGTCAGAATTTTGTAGGGGGAATAGGCTGCGGTTCTGAGGGGAACTGCGGTCTATTCCTCTACAATTTTTTTTCAGATTTGACTTGGCGAGAATGTCAGATTTTTCCAGGGGGAATAGACCGCGGTTCCCTTCAGAACCGCGACCTATACTTTCGATATAATTTCAAAAATACCACCGCACAATATTATGCTTCGATTTCTATTGAACCGCGATGTAATGTGCACGGTAAAAGATCGATTTTTTACTAGCGATCTATGGGTCCATGCAGAATACAAAATATTTCTTATATTTCTTAAAATATCCTCTCCTTTTTCATGGCCTTCCAACTCAAAATACACTGTTTTCTTTCTTTTATTGTATGTGAAGAAGAAAAATTAGGTGAAGAAGTATCGAAGATTCTGTCACAGAAAACCCTAAAGTAAGATCGGTTAGTTAACAAATGAATACAATACAAATTAAATAATAAAATGTCTTCTTTCAACCATAATATATAAATCATATAATGTCTTCTTTTTCAAGCTTAATATATAATTCATAAAATCTCAGTGTCTCTTTTTGTTATCACCTTTCAAATTGACCTTTTTCAATGTGCTTTATCTATTTACTCTTCTAAACAATAATTTCACACCACTGTGCCACATTAAATGATGTAATGCATGTTCAGAATCTTGTACACCAAAACATATATAAATTCCACGTGGTTTAGGATTGTCACATACGACTCTTTCAATCTTCAAACCTAAGTTTGTGACGAACTCATAAAACATGTTCATTGTGGAAGCCATAATAAAAAACGAGATTCATGAATATATGTTTCAAACTTTCCAACCGTTGTGTCTTTAATTTTCTTCTTGGTTTTGCAGCAATGGTCCAAATTGAACGTAATGAAGAGAATGTTACGATGAAGCTGCAGGGAAAATTACGTAGAAGAGTGGGTCAATCACGTTGTAACCAGCAGGTCCTCGTCAAGACAAAAAAAAAGACCATTCGTCTCAATCTTATCCATACTTGTCTTTCCTCTGTAATGTACAGGAAACTTCACCAACAAACTTTTATTTTCAAACTACTGATGCTGTTGTTTACTTTTGCTTCCATTATTTGTTTATAATGCTTATTTTTGGCTGCAACTTTTTAATTTAACTACACTCTTAATCAACTATAGATGATGATGTTACATTTATTCATATATTTTGGATAACCATGGGTATGAATATTATTAATATTTGTTCGAAAATATCTAGACGAAAACAAAATTATTTGTTTTTTTCGTCTATAAAACTGTAAATTTGAGACTTTATTTAAAGAATTAGAATTTACGTATATCTGAATTGATGCTTTTCATTTAATCATATCTAATAATAAGAATAATTTGAAAAATAATTAAAAACTAGGATAAAAAGAAGATGTATTAATGGCTGTTGGTTGTAATGTGAACCAGTTTAGGGATAGATTTCCATGGATTTGGTAATATTTTATTGTTTGTCAAAAGAATAAAAGTGAATTTCCTCAAACATATTTGACCCACTTTTTTGCATTGATAAAACTCTCTTTTTTCTTTTTACACTGTTTTGCTATGCACAGTTTAAATTTAATGTTTTCTTTTGAACATTTATTTGATTTGTTTAGTTTGATCAAAATAAGTTAATAGGTTCGATTAAAATATTTCATTGTCAGATAGATCAACGTAGTTTCACATTTTAATTATATTAACTACAATTTTAAATAGTAATAAACACTAAACATACAATAATATTATATATAGAGAGATTGTTTGTATAGAAAATTTATAAATCCACCTCAGAAATATTATAATGTCGCATTAGACCAATGAATTTATAAATATGTTATCGTCAAAGTTTGTTGAAAAGTATATAATTATACACATGTTTACAATGGTTTATTTTGAATGGTATTTTAATAGAACTATAACTGTAAAGGTTTAATCTATTTGTTTTTCTCAATGTTTTATATTTAATTAGTTAAAGTGTACATAATGGATACGAATATAAGCTTTTAGACATACCTAATAAATAAAGATATAAGAATGATTAAATTTATTTAAAAAACATTAAATTATTATGCATGATTGAATTCAAATATACCCAGACAAGTACAAATACTGTATATGTTATTCAATACACTCTATCCTATTTTTTTCTCTCCTATATAACAACCGACATGTTTTAAAAGTAAATAATATTCAAACACGAGAAAATAGCTCTTAAAATGTTTTCAGTAACATAAACACAACTTGCAAGAATATTGAATAATCTAAACACACGCATTCGAAGGGAGCTATATTATAATCATTGTCGATGACTTTAAATCCAATATATTTTCCTATCAATACTTAACATATAACAATTAATTTAATAAATTTTCTCTTAATTAAAATTTTCTTTTTAAAATCATTTAAAATACTTTTTAATTTTTATAAAAATGTATGTAATTTAAAAATTTATTTATTTTTTAAGGTTTATACTAACTTGTCTTCTATTTTTAGCAATGTACTAAAAGGATAAAAAGAATATAAGAATTCTTTTTAAAGCATACGAACATTTTATTATTTTTAGAGAGACGAATAAAATATTAGGACCAAAAGCCAATGAATGTATATATATCAATATTAGTTGCAATTCCTAATTTTGAAAATATAGTTGAAAAAGTAAATGAAGAGTGAAAATTTGGAATCGTTTATAAATAGGTATAAGAATAGTTACTTTTTATTTTTTAAAAAGATTATTTCTTAAAGTCCAATTTTTTTTCTTTATTATTTCTACTAACTAAAATTCATCATCCATCATTTTTACGATCAGTCCAAATTTTTTTAAAGACAACATATAATAGATTAAGATAAATTGATCCAGATTTTAGTTTAAGTTAAAGGTTTTGAAAACATTTTGTTTTTGGAGTTGGAAGATTTTCAAATTTTAGCAAGCTATCAAGATCAGGGAGGCAAATAACTTGAATCTATTGAATTATTTGATTAAGATGAATTACTTTTGAATATTATTGTTAAAAAAACAAATTTATCCACAGATCAGATTTGTCCATAATCACAAAAGTTAAACGATAAATATATATTATTGATGGACAAAATTCATAAAAAGTTATTTTTCAGCAAATTTTATTATTTGGTTCTTCTTTTTTCTATAGATCAGATTTCACATTATTTTTTTCTTTTTCTATTACCGATTCTTTCTCTTTCTACTTTTCTAATTTTGATCTTATTGTGGTTATCACTGTCTCTACAGTAGTTGTTGCAACCTTCTGCCTTCCTTCCTTCTCTTTCTCTTCTTCTCTTTTATTTTTAGATATTCATCTTATATTCTCCTCACTTATTTACGATAAATTTATAATATATTATGTTTTTTTATTTGGCAGAAAATATAGCATTCTTATTAATAAGTTTTCAAATGATCAAAAGTTACAAAATTGGGTGTAATACGTCAATTTATAGTTTTCATCATGACTGACGCAAAACAATCGATTATGTTAGTAATGTAATCTGTTACATTAAAAGAATATGTAACAGAATTACAATTAACACAATTCTAGTTGAATGCACAATTAATGTAATGGATTTGCAATAAATGTTAGTCAAACATATTTAAAAATATGACCATTATTATTGTTATGACATAGCTTGAAAACAGCTTTCAAAGAATAACAGACTTAATTGATTACATAACCAGTGTAATCGATTGAGCTCTTCACTTAAACATATATTTTGAAAACTTTTTCTCTTCAAAACTCATCACAAAACATTTCAACAAGATGTTTGCAAAGACACGAGTTTTAATCGATTTAACACTCAATGTAATCGATTTAAAACTTGTTATTTTGCCACAATTTAAAACATAAGTTGTCTGATGAACTTGATGGATTACAACATCATTGTAATCGATTATTTCATACAGAGTTTCTTTGTGCTTGTGGTTTTAACACACAAAAACATTCAGTATGCACACAGTAGATATAAACACAATTATGATACAGTGGTATGTAGACTAAACAACATATCAACATATGTATTAATCAACAATAAACATTTGCATAGCAACATATGTATCAATCACCAATACACATTTCTGTTCTGTCATGACAACATCTATGTGTTGTTACAATCAATGTGTTTTCATCATAAAAAACTAAACACATAAGGGATTGTGTTCAGCACTCATATTGCTCCCCCTATCAACAATCTTCCCCTTTTTTTGATGATGCACAACCATAATGTATAAAACAACCATGACGTACAATGCACAATCAAAAATTGTTTCAAGCAGTTTCAAACAGACACATAGTGACAAATATATGTCATCCAAATTCAACTATCTCTCCCCCTTTGGGCATTAGCAAAAAAGGAATCATTGTACAATGAAGCATAGAGACGATGAATCAAACAGAGATACATCAACAAAAGTTCACTATATTTTCAAAATGATGCTCCTCTTGTCAATAATATGTAAATTCACATAATTTCAATTTCTTCGCCTTTTACATGTAAACAATTATGTATCAGAAAATTAAGCTCATCCTATCAATGTGCATTATTTCCAAAAATATTGCAAACACACAGTTCAATATTAGAGCAACATGATAGAGATATATAAGAGCATCATAGACAATAGTTCCAAGCAATGTATCAAATGATATGAAAGATATCAGAATATTGCAGATAATGCTTGAAGTTAATACAACTGAGTGCTACCATTCATAAACTCAAGGAGATTCACAAACGGATAAGAAACAATGAGATTTATAATGAACGAACGCATGTGAGATCAAAATAAATGGTTCAGAGTAAATGATTTAGCAGTAAGATGTTTCAAACCATATTCGCGAAAAGTAATCGATTATACTTCTTCTTTAATCAATTTAATTTAGCAGGATACTGAAAAATCCATTTCATACCAGCGATCAAGTTCTGATCAATGTCAAACTTGAATAAAAAATTTTCTTAACTTGGTTGAGGATTAGTCTAGATACAAAGTATAATTGTGAAGTAAACAACACTGTAAACTAAGTATGAATATGCAAAAGATTAATGTAACAATGAATTGTTTAGTTTCCATACATACAACAAATATACTCAATCTAATGTAATTCAACCAATCAACCAAATTGTTAATTCTCATATTTTATACCAAAATATAATTTAATTCCATTTAACAAAACCAAGAGTACAATAAGAAACTAAAAGATGAATGGCTTAACAACCAGGATTACACTTAATCAAACTAACAAAACATTCCTATTCTAACTCAGACATGTCCATGGAATCCTCATCAGTTGACTCATCATAAGAATCATCTATTGTGAAGTCTCTGATAGTGTGTTTCTAATTGAGCACATCCACCTTCTTTTCCAATCTGAAAAGAGACTTTTCAACCCTTTGAATCCTTTCAGACGTCTTCTTAAAACGTTCCACGACATATTTCTCAAAATCTGTTTGTGGAATGAAGGTAAAGTGATCTTCGTCAGAAATAGGTGGGTTTGCCAAGTTTGTAACAAAAGTTTGCTCATCCCTGAAGCACCAACTATCCAAAGTCTTCTTTAATCCAATACAAGTCAAAATTGCTTTACTAATTTCATGTGACTTGTTGCATAAGATTATGCCTTCCTTAGAGACATCCACTCCTTGGAGCACTAGGACTTTGTTGATGAAAACCCCATACGTTAGGTTGTGTCCATGATTGACTCCAACATCAATCATGTGGTCTTTCAATACTGCAACCCAGTTGGTTAAGATTCTTGTCTTGATGGCATTCAACAGCAATACATCTTTTGTTGTCATTCTATCACGTAAAAATCTTCTAGTCAATAGTAGCCAAGCAAGGACATAAGCGACCATTTTCTCTTCCTTGTTTAAGCCATTATGTAGGTACAACTTGTCCATCTTGTACCTCCCCGGATATCTCAAGCAATCTCTATATATTGCCCTTTTTGTCAGCCAAATGTTGGAATTAGAATCATGGATATGAGACAACAAACCCTCAGCCTTCAGCCCAACAACAAGTAACCAAACATCATTACAGATAGTGATGTTTACACCCTTTACTCGTGAGTGAATGACCCTATTGAGAACTCTCAAGTTTGTGTAGAAAACTTCTACCAAATTCGGGTAGCAATCACCTTTCATTTGGACGAAGTTAATAAGCCCTTGATTTGGAATCCATTCTTGAAAGTGGAAACCTTCTCTTGTGAATAGTTGAAGGTCCAAAGATTTGAGGAACCACGGTCTTGATTTTTCTCTAGCTTAAAAACCTTTCACGAACCTTTTTATCACTTATCCATCTAGTTGGATTTGCATTCCTTGTAAGTCGGACAGCTTTCTCTCCCCTTCTTGATGATGATGAAACAGAGGTCATTTCTGAGCAGGATTCTGTTTAAGGCTTGATTCACTCATCAATAAAGGATTCAAACATCTAACACTACATATTAAAGATATAAACATTTGTTATGCCATTTTTTTTTTGTGTAAGAAACCTTTTAAACAATTATAACCTATTCATCATAAAAAACTAAGATGTAAAGAAGCTAAGCTCCCCATATCAATAACAGCTTTTTTTTGTGCTTCCATTTTATCACAAAACCTCTAATTCAAAATCTCACAAGTTCAAACCTCCAAAATGCACTTAAAACCAAACAAAGCACCACCAAAGTACTATTACCTCTTTCTAGAGCAGATTTCAACCAATTCACAACTCTAATAACCCTTAAACCACATCCAAACAGACTCTAAGACTTACTTTCCTTTTTTTAACCCTTAACTAAAAAAATTACATACCAAAACCCCTTATTTTGACCAAAAATTTATGATGAGTTCAATTCTCTTCCGCATTAAACCAAATTCAAAGTCACCAAACATCTCAACAACACAAATCATCATACAATTAGAGTTTAACACAGAATTGTTCAACATCAACAATCATCATGTGATCAAATTACTTACTCAAATACAACAATTTACCTTAACTATCATCTCTATCATAAACATTCAACATCTATCAATTCTTAAATAACATTAGACACGAACTAGCTTCCTTTATCTCAAAAAGAACTATCACCACTCTAGGAACACACTACAATTGCTTCAATCGCAAGGAACTCTACAAGTGCCTACAAGACACCAAAAGTGATCAAAGAGAGTTCTTAAAACCACTGATCAACAAGGAGCTAGGAAAAAGAGATAAATTTCACATGTGATCAAAGATTCCTAGACATGATCTCAAACTCAGAACGAAAAGAAAAAGGAATCGAAACTTACTTGTTCTATACCAGAAACTGATCGAATAAAATGGAAATTAGTCAGGCGTGGTCTCTTGAGCACTTCCTTATTATCAAATAGATGATAAAGGAATTAGATTTCTTAGAAAGAAGGTAAAGAAATTCAAGAAACAAGTTTTAGAAAAATGATTTGTGTTTTAAGTAATGAAACGAATTTAAAAAATTTCATTTATATTATTAAATTATTTTAAAAATAAAATATTCAATCTTATTATTTTAAAACATCTATTAACTCTAATACTCAAATTTTTAGATTCTTACCATTAAATAAACAAAATGTTATAAATTTATATGTTTTTTTTTTCAAAATTTATTAATAATTTAATATCTTAAATATAATACTTTTATGAAATAAAAGTAGTAAAATGTTCTCAAAAGTTGAAAATTGTGCATAAATAAACTACCTTATGAATGGTGCGAGAAGCTTCCAAATAGTGATGAGCACGTGCCAATCTAAGAATCTTACGGGTGTTTTCATCAACTTTAACATACATACGAAATTTTGACAATACTTCATGGAACTGCAACGTGTCGTGTTTCTATTAGTCAAAGAGACGAGGTAGCTAATGTACTTCATCTCCTACAAATTGTACCATGGTCTACGCCACAATTAATGCATGTTTTCTTATTTTAGTATTCATCTTTAATAAATTAGGTTTAAAAGTATAAAGCACTAGTATTATTACGAAGGTTCATATCAGGTTAGTTTATCAGAGTGTAGGAATTGTTATTGTAAAATTTTGTTTAATTTTTAGATGAGTAACTTTAAATATCAAGTATAATTTTTGTTTTGTTAAATATGTGCTCATCATTGAATATTTGAAAGAAAAATTAAAGTAAAGGTAGAAAACAATTCAACGATAACGTATAAAACAGGCATACAATAAAAACTAGTCAAACAAAGTGATGTACTTCTTGTAAAATTAACTAAATTTTTTAAGTCTTTATAAATTTAAGTATTCTAAATTAAATTATTATTTATTTATTTTATTTATGGATATTTAAAAAATATATTTTTCAATTGAGTATTTGTAATTTAGTTTTTTATTTATCTTATTTCCATGTATTAAAAGATGTAATATTTTGTGATTAGTAAAAAAGATATGAACAATAAAAAATATTTATCATTTTACAATAATTTTAAGATTATTTTATAATAATTACAAAATTTTACATTTATTAATACAATTAAAATTAAAAAACAAAATGATGAAAGCAATAACAATCACATTATTAAAAATGATGAAAACTCGTTTAAAGATAAAAAAATGTTACCAAAAACATTGAATAAAAACAATTTAAAGTACTCAAATTTATAAATATTTTAAAACTCAATTAGATTTATTTTTATATAAATATGAATAATGAAATCTGTTTTTTATATATAAACATGAATAGACAACATCAAACATGAACCCATGGAGATAATAATGATTCATTGAGGCACTAAATTCGAAACATTGAAGCTACGTGTATTAGGTTTTGTAGACCATGAAATTGAACTCGTTCAAAACATTGACCTAAAGTAGTAGCACATGAACTAGCCGTTTTATTTTAAAACCCTGCACCGATTCATTTATGTTCCTTGTTGTGAATGCTGCGTCAAAATCAAAAGGCTAAAACGTTGAACCGAACCAACGGTTTGAAGAAGACGGTCTAGAATAGCTGAACCGGTCATGTTCCGAGAGAGAATGTGGATGGCTTTGGTTGGTGTACTAAGATTATTATTAAGGATAATAAATTGTTAATGTGATTTGAAGAAATAAATAAATAATAATGATAATGTAAGGTTTATGCATTGATAATATTGCGTAGTCAAAAGTTTGGTTTTCCCGTCTTGGGTGTTGTTAGGTGAAAGGATATTTGAACTTAGTTCAAACTATGTTGGTTGTTAACCTAAATTCCATTAAGTCACTTCACAAGAGTGTGTTAATAGCTAGTTTTTTCTTCTTCTTTTTTGTAAGGAACTTATTTAAGTTGATAAATAATTGATAATATTATTTTAATGATAACAAAATTGTATGTAAACCTAGAATTGATCAAATGTCATGTTTTATCATATGAGTAACTATATAATATAGAAATGATTAAAAAAATATATTTAATCTAGCCTTCCATAATAAGGTTTGAATTCAATGAAAACATAATTTTTCTTGGTGTTTGCAAAATTTTACTATTTAATTAATGATTATATATATTAGATTGAAAGAGAATTAGGTTTAATTTGGATTCAAAATTTAAAGTTCATTTCCTATTAAAGAAAAAGAAAAGGTTTATAGTATATTTACTTTAATCATAAAATAAGAAGGTGATTAATTTGAAGTATCTTATAAATTTTTTATATTTTTAATAGAATTTCTATTAAAAAATTTGGTTTGATTGAGTATTCAAAAAATATATATTTTTTATTTTTATAAATATTTTGTTGTTTGATTTTGTTAATAGTAGATGATATGATTGTTATTTTTGTTTTTCTATGTCTAATTTTCGACAAATGAACTCTACAAAAAGTTTCTCTCTCATTGAATAATTGATTTTTTAAGAAGAAACAAGTAATTAAAAGAAAGAACTAAATTGTGAAATAAAGATGAAAAAAATAAAAAAAATTGTGATACTATTTTATTTTAAATATTTAATGAAACAAAATTTTTCTGTAAATCTTAATTAAGATCATATAAATTTATAAAGTATTTAAATTTGAAAGATGGAAGAAAGAGGGAGAGGAGAAGGAATAGTTTTTCACTTTAAACTGAAAGTTTAGGGTTTTGGAAATCCATGCAGAAAAGTATATATGATAAAATTGAGGTTACATCCTGGGTATTACAGTCGCCAACCAACCCTTTCTATGTCACCATCCCACGAGGGCAAAAAAAGAACGCCCACAAAGTTAAATAAAGCATTACACAAAACACAACAAAAGCAAATTAAAGAACCTTTAATATCATTTCTTTAAACATTATTAAATGTCTCATTGGACAACTTAAAAAATATTTATAAATATAAAATAAATAAGTACAATTCAAATTTATTTCTACGATAATAGAAAAAGAAAACTTCGTATGCAAGTTGGTCGGGATTAATAAATAGTAAATAAGCATTAAATAGTTATACTTTTGGTGTCAGCGTGACGAAACTTTGACGCAATGGGAACGCAATAAAATAAACAAATTTAATATAAAGCGAAACAGAGACAAAGTTTCCGCGTAGAGAGATGAGTCTCAAATAATTTAAATTAATAAAAAATAAAAAGAAAAAGAAGAAAATTTCAAATCTTAAAGCATCACAGAGATAAGACATACCTAATTTATCGATGAAACGTCAATTTTGTGTCTAATGTTTATTTTTTATATAATAATTGGGTAAAAAAAATTAAATTATTAAAAGAATTTTGTATTAACCATTGTTGTTATTAGTTAGGAATGAAAAACAATATAGATTTTTTATCTTTAATATTTCAGTCCTTGAAATAAAGTAACACTTTGGCTTGGACACCTAAGCTAAAGAAAATCTCTCTCTTTTCTTTTCTTTTCTTTTTTTTTTTTCTCTTCTTTATTACGCGATTCACACCTGATGTTCACACCACACCTCTACCTACATATATATTCTCTTCATCTTTTTCTCTCTCATCTTTTGCTTCTCTTTCTCTCTATCCTCCATAACCAAAACACACTCTTCGATAGCTTTTTTCTACATCATTCAGAGCCACTCTTTCATCCTCTTCTATATTGGATTTTTGAATCTCTGGCTTTCTAGTTTTGGTCTTCGTTTTCAATTTTTCATGGAGGGTCGTCATCTCCATCACCATCACCATCACCGGCAGCAGCAGCAGCAACAACAACATCAGCATCACCACTCTCACAACATCACAACCGGTGCTAACGTGGATGCCACGGATAGGTTCCCCCAATGGAGCATCCAGGAGACAAAAGAGTTCCTCGTGATCCGTGCGGAGCTGGATCAGACTTTCATGGAGACAAAGAGGAACAAACAGCTCTGGGAAGTCATCTCCAACCGGATGAAGGAAAAGGGTTTCCATAGAAGCGCAGAACAGTGCAAGTGCAAGTGGAAAAACCTCGTTACCCGCTATAAGGTATTTTTATAACATTCATCCACTCATATATATAATATATACATGTCATGTTAATCACATCAACCCAAATAAAACTCGTATTCTTATTATGAATCGCATGTCTTTGTCCTTTTCAATCCCACCCTTTCACGTGTTTAATTCTAATCAGTGTCTGGTTCAAGGTTGTCTCATCATGTTCACGATTCCGATTAATATATCTGGTTTAAGGCTACCACGTGTCCATATTTTGATCGGTATCTGGATTGAGACTGTCACTTGTTTATGATTTTTCAGTTAACATATATCTATCGGTCTGGGGTTTTGAAGAATTTAATAGAATTTCTTTGAATGATAGTTTAATGAATAAATGTATGTTTTGATTAAAAAAATGGGTTTTGTGTAGTGATAGTAGTACTTGTTTTGTTGTTGAGATTTAAAGGGGTGTGAAGCGATAGAGCCAGAGGCGATGAGGCAGCAATTCCCGTTTTACAATGAGCTTCAAGGGATTTTCGCATCAAGGATGCAGAGAATGTTGTGGGCAGAAGCAGAAGGAGGGTCGAAGAAGAAGGTGGTGCAGGTATCATCAGAGGATGAGGAAGAGGGAAACGAAGAGAGTGAGGGAGATCAGAAGGGTAGCGTGATGAAAAAGAAGAAGAAGGGGAAGATGGTAATAGGAGGAGGAGGGAGTAGCAGTAGCAATATGGAGAGTTTGAAGGAGATCATGGAGGAGTTCATGAGGCAACAGATGCAGATGGAGGCACAGTGGATGGAGGCGTTTGAGGCAAGGGAGAACGAGAGGAGGATGAAAGAGATGGAGTGGAGGCAAACCATGGAAGCATTGGAGAATGAGAGAATGATGATGGATCAGAGATGGAGAGAGAGGGAAGAGCAAAGAAGGATTAGGGAAGAACTTAGGGCTGACAAGAGAGATGCTCTAATCACAGCACTTCTCAACAAGCTCACAAGAGAACAGATGTAGTATACATACCTCTAACTACCTTTTTTTCTCTTTCTTCTTCTCTTCGACCAAAGCTTAAGTTAAGAGGTTTGTTCTAAGAACTCTCAATTCATACATCTTCCTCATTAATTTACATATCCATACTTTATGCTTCTTCTTCATTTTAATCATCCATTCCAGCTTCTCTACCCAAACTAATCAAAACAATCAACAAGAAAAGAAGAAAATAAAATAAAATTGCTTCTAGGATATTCTTCTTCTTGTTTTACTTGCAAATAGGCAAATAATTCTGTTACTTTTTTTTGGCCATGCAATATCATTGAGAGAGGACCAATGTTGATCCCAAAATGATGCTTTCATAGAGATTCTATTCTTTGTAGTAGGTGTAGAGAGAGAGAGAGAGAAATATATATATATATATATATATATATATATTTATGTATGTATATATTTTGCTGTTCCTAATAACTAACAACCGAAAACGGAAAAAAGATCCACCAGAAAACATGTCACAAGATAACTCATGATAGTGTCTATCTATATATGTGAAGACGGACAATTTCAAGGTTTGCTTAATGAGTCACTGTACACAAAGTGATGTTTCATTCACTTTTGGTTACTGTAAACAAAAAAACCTGAAAAGGTTTTATTATATAAATATATGCGTGATGCTTCTCTCCCTTGTTCATTGTATCTTCATACATATATATTCACAGAATGGGTCTGAAGCTGAATTAGGGTTTTGAATGATAAATCGTAATCTACTCGTTCGTCAGAGTGTCGGTGCAAGCAATGTAGCCCAGCCATGTGTTCCAATTAGCTTTGAAAACGACGTTATGGTTGAGATTGATCTCAAAAATAAGAGGTATATATATATATATATATATATATATATATATATATATATATATATATATATATATGTATGTATGTATGATGATTGAATGATTATTGTGGCATCACCTCACATAATAGCTAGCCAATAGCAATGGTTGATCACATCATATATATATAAATATGGGTGGTACGTAGGATGAAAATCTAGTGCTACTAGAGAGAAAAAGATAATAGGAAATTGTACAAACATGTGGCGTGTGTGTGTAAGCTATGTAAATCTATTTCATTAGTTTTCCAAGGACTTGATTGTGTATTATTATTGATAGGACATATAGACAGATACTGCAGAGAGAAATGAGTTTGAGCTGAATGATGATGATGTTGTGTGTGAGATATTGTATTGGTTATTGAGTAATTGAATTTTGCATGCAAGAGTTGATATGCCAAAAGGTTACTCATGAGATTGAGGTCTGTGCATGTGAGAGAGGAAGCAGATCATGATGATCATGTTAGTATGCTGAATTTCAGGCTGAGGTATGAACTTATTATGACTTTAAAGTGGTAACATTATTCTTTAAGGCGTGTCTTCTGTGATGAGTTGATTTTTTTAGTTAATAAAATAATTTAAAGTTAGGAAAAGGAAGATCACAGAGATCAGTGATAGAAAAGGAAGTGTTTGTTCAAAATACAAAAGCTAAGATTGCATGATAACTTTTTGTCTATAAATTTATGTGCGTGTGCTGTGTGTAGGGTATATTTGTAGATATCTATGGATATCTTAATTCAAACTTTTTTGGTTCAGTTATTTTGTATTTGGCTTTTATTCTCAATGTCATGTGTAACACAGTTAATTGTTCTTGAAACTTTATATTTGATCGTTGTAGAACTTTTTCTGTCATGATATTTTGATTGCTTTCGACCAGAATGTTAACCTATTTACACTGTAAATGTTGATATAAAAAAGTTTAAAAATAAAACTAATTTATTATAAGTTAAAATTAGTTTTACATATTATTTAATTGTTATAAGTTTCCTTATATAATTTCTTAAAATAATTAACTTGTGCGTAAACCAATTTTAATTTATAAAAATGTGGCATGTACATCACAGTTAAATTAGTTATTTATTATATAACATCCATACGGAAAGAATGCTATATACATCCAAGCATAAAAGTTTTCAGATAGACATATTGTGATAGAAAGAGTATATATCTATGAAGAATTATTTTACGAATATATATATATATATATATATATATATATATATATATATNTATATATATATATATATATATATATATATATATATATATATATATATATATATATATATATATATATGCATATTTCATAAATATATATTATATTGTATATCACTAACATGCGTTATTGATATAAATAAAGTTTGTCGTATATATCTCAATTTGTTATATTTCTGAATTCACCCATAAATATATTAGACATTATTATAAATAAATAAAAGTGCTCTTATTGAATTTTTCTTTGTTAAAAAATAACTCCTTTAAATACGTTTCCACATCACAAATTATATTAATTGTAGTTATTGAAAAAGTCTTTAACATTTAACTATAAAAATCAATTTAAAATATATATTCTAATTTTTGTGAGATATGTGGCAACTTTTCCATCAACAAAGTGATGTCTTTTTAACAATTTTGTTTTAAAAATTAAACCGACAATTTATGAGTAAGAAAAACGATGGACCATTTAGGGTAGATAGATTGGCTAGTAATTCATTCTTCTTATTTTTTTTCAAAGTAGACCAGACTAATTAAATTCAGCTAATTAAAATTTGTTTTATTAACTAATAAATAAAGTTTTGTTCTGATCATTCCGTTCATTCCTGTTTGAATCCATCCATACCTTAATTAATTATTTTTTTACAATTTTGGTTTGATTTTATCATGAAAATGGATAACATAAATGAAATAGAAAGAACATGGATTTGTTTCTTAACTATGTGTCTCGTCTAGATCTGCCAGGTTTAGCTTTAGTTTTGGAATTTGTGGGATATATATCTGTCCTTTTTTTCTCCAATAATAATTATATTTCTGCTTATAGTAAAGTCCTTTTACTATAAATAAAGGCTTTTTTTTCCTATACTCAACAAGGTTTTACAGTGATTAAACTGTGTCTAAACTATATATAAAGAAATAATATAAATTAATTAAATAAATAACAGAAATTCAGAATAGAAAATGTGAATTAATTAAACAAATTCTTGTGCCCTCTAAATTAATAATAGCAAAAACACGTTACCGTCAGTTTTGTATCCTTTGTAGATGAAGGAAAATTAATTCATCATTTTTTTTTTTATTTTTTCATTTTTTACATCAACACTCTATTATTTTGATGACCATACGTCACGATATTATTTGACAAAACCTTTACGAAATTTCCAAATTAATGTATGCACGAAAGAAATATATAAAAAACATGCTAGGTTCAAATTGCATATACATACATATATATATGAAAAAATTTATATTAAAAAAGAAAGATGAAAGAAACGTAGTGAAATAAGTGGTTGAAGCAATAATTTACATGAAGAAAGTGGAGAAGAAATTGTGAGTAAAAGAATAATTTTTATTTATTAGAAATTGAGTTGTTTTATTATTTATTTTTGACATCCATTATTGGTGTCTAAAGCAGTGTTTGGATGGAAAAGAAGAATTGCGTTTGTGTAAGTGGCTTAGATGAGATGAGATATTAGAGGAAAAGAATGTGTGGCTGTGTGCTAACATGCGCACCGACACAAAAACAAACACATCCCTTCGAACACGCAAAAATGAACTTAATTACATTCACGACCACACTACTCATCATAACAACATCTGTAACGGGGTGTGCCTAAGCAGCTGTTCCTATATTTTAATACACTTCAAACTAAACGCGTTTCTGACATATAACACTGTTACCAATATATATTTATAAATTTATCACCGACTTCGTATGAAAACCAAAAGCTTAAATTACTATTTTCAACTATTTGAATTAATTTTTTAATTTTATATTCTTAGCTTTTTTAAAATCGTTTTCAAAACTTGAGAATCAAATGAATTGATGAAAGAATATACGCTTACCGACTAATTGTGAGAAAGGAGAGAGGTTGAAGAGAAGGTGTTTGATAAAAAGAAAGAAAAAGTTTGTGTTAAACTAGGTTAGATGATTTTGAATTTTGTTTGTTCCTACTAATAATGTTTGTTTTTGAAGGAGGAATATTTTATGTTTGACTGTGCACTGTTGGGACTTGGGAGGCACTTCAAATTGCTGACCTTTCGTTCAATTCGTTCCACAATTTATTCATAGTATCAGCTTTTAGAGGTAGAAAACATGGAGGCTCCAAGTTCCAACATGCTACATTTTTTTTTTCTTTTTTTTAATATCTAGACATTTGATTTATTTTAGTCTTGATATATGTT
This sequence comes from Vigna radiata var. radiata, assembly GCF_000741045.1. NCBI lineage: Eukaryota > Viridiplantae > Streptophyta > Magnoliopsida > Fabales > Fabaceae > Vigna > Vigna radiata. Next base: position 523,787 of record NC_028354.1, read on the forward strand.
TTTTTATTAGATTGAGTTTTTATTTTTTTGAAAAATAACTTAGTGTGGTTATTTTCTCAAATTGATTCTATTATTCATCAAAGTTTAAGTTTGTCACATATTAAAATTTGAGTCATTTTTATATTGAAATTTATTTGATTTTAACATTATATTTTCAAACATTATTAATTTAATTTAACGAAATAAAATACATTGAGTATTTTTATAAGGAGTGATTGAATTTTAAAAAAAATTGCAAGAGAAAATTGCAAAAATATAGAAACAAAAATAAATTAAATATTTAAATATAAAAATCAAATTACTAATTAAATTGAATTTATGTATAATTAGATATTGTAAATTTATCTTTCTATTATTGTATTTTATTTTTAATAATTTGAATATATTCTTTTTTGTATTTTAATTTCAAGGATTAAAAATGTTTTTGTCTTTTAATTTCAGTAAAAATTAAAATTAGTCTCTATTCGAAATTTTAAATTAATTTAATCTCTCATCTTTATAAACGTGTAGATTTAGTTTCTTTAATCAAATTTTGTGAAATTTATTTAATATTTTAACTAACATTAAAGCAAAAATATATATAAAGAGTTCAAATATACATTTCAATTCAAACGTTTGTTTAAAAGAATTAAATTTATACATTTTTAAAATTAAAAGACTAAACTGGATTGATTAATTTTAATTTTTACTAAAAGGGATATAAAACATACCTCTAATTTTAATAAAACTTGGTTTATATGCACATAGATTTAATATTTTATATTAAAAATGTTATCTGAGTTAAAAATTAAAATATATTATGGAATATATAAGTGAGTATGAATAATGTTTAAAGATGAATAGCCTAAACTCTTCTGCTAATACAATTTGATGATGATAATAATTGGATCAACTTTAATGGTAACTAAATTTGTGTTTTCGGATGGAATAATTAAGTCAAGCACAATAATTATTTGTCCTTTTCTCGTGATTGTTCTCCCACTGCTCTGTCATTTTGTGACTATAATGATGAAGCACTCGGCATTTATTTTCTGATTATCGTAAGCTTAATTAAATCAGATAGAAACGTGTGAGATAGAGCTATGTTTTGTTCCAACCCATTGTGTAATCACTAGATAGATTGAAAAATTAAAATAAATTGGTCATGTGATATTTGATATAGAAATCTAATATATAAATAAGCAAATGGGTAAGTTTCTCTAAATTTAAAATAAGTATATAATGATATATAATTTATCTGAAAAAAGATAAGAAAAATGCTTCTTAAAATAAACAAAAGCATTACATAGTTTTAAAATAAAATAGTAAACAAACACTTCAAAATAAATCTGTTTAATTTATTAAAAAATCACTTATTTTAAGAAATAACCACAAACAGATCCATTTATAATTTTCATTTTATTAGTTGCTTTATGAGGTTGGAAATCTAAATCCAAATTTTAATGTTTGTACTTAAAAAATGTTGTAAAAAAGAAGAAAAGAGAACACTATATATCTTTTGAAACACATCATGTTGTTTTCTGTGCATTTAGGATCAAGTTTTTTGGGTCCTACAAATTCCTTCACCATACTTGCATCTCTAAGAACCACTCTTTCATTAATCAGCTTCAAGTGTTAACAGCTTAATAAAATGCATAACCGTATTTTTAAAGCAATGACTTGGATCATCTTTTGCTTAATGATGAATTATTTCTTTAATTATTAATAATTAGCATTCATACTCGTTTTTATCTAAAATGTGATGAAAAAAATTACATGACAAAATGAAAAAAGAAAAAATAAATTAAAATAGAAAGACTACTAAAGTCAACCACGGATTAATGTTTATTATTTGAATTGAAAAATATAGGTTTAATCGGTTATTTTTCGAAATTCTAAATCAATTTTTAATTTGAAAAAAAAATTGATGTAATTCGATTATTTCCATTAGTAGGGTATTAACATAGTTTTTGTGATTTTTTTATTTTATTTTTTAAAATATTTTTTTAATATTTTTATTTTAATTTATTTAAAAAGTAAAAAATGTCATCTGTTAAATTGATATTGTGTCACATGACAATAATGATGTGATGTGACAGTAAGAGACGTTTCCGTCAAGTCACATGTTATTATCTTAATTTCAATTTAGTACCAAATTAAAATTAAGATAATGACACACGTGATATGATAATGTCATGTGACTCAGCCATTGTTAGTGTCACATTGCATTACTATTGCAATATGACACACTGTCTTTTTGACATGTAACAAATTTTTTATTTTAAATAAAATAAATAAAATAAATAAAAAAATAAAAAAATTAGAAAAATATTTAGAAAAAATGCAACCTAACACATGAAATCCTTTTTAGTTTTAATGGTATTAGTAAAATAATGACGAAATTGATCAAATTACATTAATTTTTCTTTTTAATTAAAAATCTAATTCAGAAAAAAAATAATAAAACCTATTTGTGATTTCGTAAAAAAAAAGAAACCATGAGAATGATTAAATAAAAAATATTAATATGAGAACTGAACCAATTGTAATTTATTTGATTTAAATTTAAGTACAAAAAATTAATTGATCGGACTAATTACAATAAATTTTAAATAGTTTTGACAATTAGATTCTTCAAATTAATTTCCTCCAATGAACACGAATATTATACTATGTAAAGTAAAGTTATTGTTTATGTACATTTTCATCATCAGCATGCGTGATTTGGTTTTGAATTAAAATCGTCCTCATTTGTTTAATTATATTTAAGAAATCCATAAAATCATATCATAGCAATACAGAAAAACAAAAGTATTGTTAATAAATTTAATAGTTCACATGCTTTACAAATTTAAATATCTTCTTTCTAACCTTTGAAATGTTTTTTAAAGATAAAATGGTGATCCTCTGAAACGTTTATTAAAAATAAAATTGTGACTAACAAAATTTGAAAGTGATAAAAAAATTACAATTATCCTCTCAAAAGGGATAAAGATGTTCTGAATTCCCATTATGAGTTGAGATAAGCTCTTTCATGTAAAGAATGGGTGAATATATGGATGATATTTCCTAAAATGAAATAGTTTAATAGCTTTTGGGAGGAGGTTCGACACACATACAGATCTTCACACACAGTAAGATATTATCCGTTTTGGGCCAAACTGTAACATCTTTTTTTTTTTTTTTCTTTTTAATGACAGATCATTTTACTCTAAGCAGAAAACTTAGAGGAACATCCCTATAATTTTATACCGGGAAATAAAACTTAGTCCATCACATCCAAATAAAAGATATTTATAAAAAACTTGTAACATCAAACTCAATAAATCAAATAAACTGAAAATGTTTTGAAAGGAAAACAAAATAAATCTTTCCCAGTTTCTCCCAAACTACTATCTGCGCTAGCCATCAACTAGAACATCTGTAACAACGTCTGCTCCCATATAACAACACGAGTTATACGATCATCGCATTCACATACACAAACAATAAGGGTAAGCTACTATATTCATCATAT
>NC_028354.1:530477-535624 GCF_000741045.1 Vigna radiata var. radiata
GAAAGTTTTGATTTTTCCATTGAAATAAATACACAAAATCTTAACCATTATACTACTAATTTTATTTAATTAGTACACACAAAACATATATATGAAAATACAGACCACACTATATACATTAAACAGTAAATTAATAAAACAAATAATTTATTTATTTATTCAGCAAAAATTAGAGCACAAAATCATAAAATCCACAAGGAGCTATCACTAATGGGGCTACAGACATGACTTTCCATTGTTCTTAAAGGTAGACCAAAATACACTATTATATTTATGCTCTACAATTTTTAGGGTCTTACAATATCTCCATCTTCAAAAATTTTCGTCCTCGAAAATGTTTTTAATCCTTAAAAAGATAAGGATACTCCTTTTTCATAACCTCTTCTAATTCCCACTTCATTTCCTGAGTCCCTTCATCCAAAAGCACCTTCACCATATGAATATCCTTTCCACGGAGCTTCTTGATCTGAACATCCAACACTCGCACTGGTCCAACATCTACAGTTAAGTCTTCTCTGACTTGGATGTCATCTACTTCTAGCACATGAGCTGCACTTGGGATATACTTTCTCAACTGAGATACATGAAACACGTTATGCAAGTTCGCCAACTGTGGTGGCAGCGCTACCTCGTAAGCTACCGGTCTGATCCTCCTAAGAATCTCATACGGTCTAAGAAACTTTGGTGACAACTTCTTTGACCTAATAGCTCTTCCAACCCCAGTTGTCGGTGTCACTCGTAGAAACACGTGATCTCCTGCCTCGAACTCTAGCGATCTCCTCCTTTTATATGCATAAGATTTCTGTCTGCTCTGAGTTGCCCGCATTCGCTCCTGAATCAACTTTACCTTCTCTGTGGTTTGCTGNAACAACTCAGGCCCCACTATCACTGCTTCTCCATCGTGATACCAACACAAAGGTGTTCGACATCTTCTCCCATACAAGGCTTCAAAAGGTGCCATCCCGATGCTGGAATGATAACTATTGTTATACGTGAACTCCACCAAGGGTAAGATCTCACTGCAACTTCCAAGATGATCTAGCACGCACGTTCTTAACAAATCCTCTAAGGATTGAATAGTCCTTTCAGTCTGCCCATCGGTTTGAGGATGATATGTTGAACTTATCTTCAATTGTGTACCCAAAGCTTCCTGTAATGTTTGCCAAAACCTCGATGTGAACCTTGGGTCTCGATCTGAAACAATACTCGCAGGCACCCCATGCAATCTCACTATCTCCTGAATATACAACTCCGCTAACTTTCCCATAGACATTCTCAGATTGATCGGTAAAAAGTGTGCGCTCTTAGTCAGTCGGTCGACAATCACCCAAATGGAATCATGCCCCTTTACTGATCTTGGTAAGTGGGTTAAAAAATCCATCGCGATACTATCCCACTTCCACAGAGGAATCTCTAACTGCTGCAACATTCCTCCTGGCCTCTGGTGTTCCACCTTAGCCTTCTGACATACCAAACAAGCCGCCACAAACTCAGCCACATCTCTTTTCATTCCATTCCACCATAATGACTCTTTTAAATCTTTATACATCTTAGTCATACCAGGATGTATACTAAGACGACTCTTATGCCCTTCATCCAAAATCATCCTTCTCAATTTGGGTTTGTTCGCAACGCACACCCTATTCCTGAATCGAAGAATACCATTTGCCCCTAATACAAAATCCTTAGCTTGATTGGTACCCAATAATTCCACAGTAAGTTGCAAACTTCGATCTTCTACCTGCTCTGCCTTTATCTGCTTCAAAAAGTCACTAGTAATTGTCAGGTGGCTACACCAGATATGATCCTGATTAAACTGCAATCCTAAGTTCATATCCCGTAACTTCTCTATCAGCTCCAACTCTTTCACCATCAAGGCGGACATTTGAACTCGTCTTCTACTCAAGGCATCTGCAACAACGTTTTCTTTTCCTAGATGATATAGTAACTCAAAATCGTAATCTTTTAGGTATTCCATCCATCTCCTTTGACGCATGTTCAACTCCTTCTGATCGAATAGGTACTTCAAACTTTTGTGATCACTGAAAACTTGGAATTGTGCTCCATAAAGGTAGTGCCTCCACGTCTTCAAGGAAAACACCACTGCAGCCAACTCGATATCATGTGTAGGATAGTTTTTCTCATGCACCTTTAACTGACGAGATGCATATGCCACTGGTCTTCTACTCTGCATCAAAACACATCCGAGCCCTTGATACGACGCATCACAATACACTTCAAAAGCTTTATCGGTATCTGGGATAACTAGAACAAGAGCAATGTCAATCTCCTCTTCATCTACTCAAAGCTAGCCTCACACTTGTTTGACCAAACAAAAGGTTGATCCTTGCGAGTCAACTGAGTTAAAGGCCCTACAATCTTGGAGAACCCTTCCACAAATCTTCAATAATAACCTGCCAACCTTATGAAGCTTCTTACCTTTGTCACAGATGTTGGTCGCTCCCACTTCAACACTGCCTCCACCTTTGCTGGATCCACTGAGATTCCTTGAGCAGATATCACATGTCTTAGAAACTGGGCTTCTTCCAACCAGAACTCGCACTTTGACAACTTACCAAAAAGATGATGCTCCCTCAAGATCTCCAACACAATCCTTAAGTGTTCTGCATGTTCTTCCTGATCCTTAGAATAGATGAGAATGTCGTCAATGAATACGACCACAAACTTATCCAGACAAGATCGGAAAATTCGATTCATATAATCCATGAAAAATGCCAGAGCATTCGTCACACCATAAGGCATCACCACATACTTATAATGTCCGTAACGTGATCTAAAAGCAGTCTTCTGAACATCCTCCGATTTGACTAAAATCTAATGATAGCCTGACCTTAAGTCAATCTTTGAAAACACAGTGGCACCCCTTAACTGATCCAGTAGGTCATCAATCCTCGGCAAAGGATATTTATTCTTAATCGTAACCTTGTTTAGTTGGCGGTAGTCAACACATAACCTTGAGCTCCCATCCTTCTTCTTCACCAATAGCACTGGAGCTCCCCACGGCGATACACTTGGACGAATGAACTTCTTTTCTAAAAGGTCTTCTATTTGATTCTTCAATTCCGTTAACTCAGCTGGAGCCATTCTGTACGGAGCCATAGATATCGGACCAGCTCCAGGTACTAGGTGAATATCAAAATCTACCTCCCTACTTGGTGGCAAACCCGGCACCTCTTCCGGAAACACGTAAGCATATTCTCTTACCACCGGTATGTCAGCAATTTGTTCCTCTACGCTTTTCTTCTTTTCTTGGGCCAACACTACAAAAAAAAATGATCCTTCATTGATATCCCGCAAAACATCTCGAAATGATACTATCTTCACACCATCTTCGTCTGGAAAGACTACCCTTTGTTGCCCGCAGTCAATAAGAACATGATTTGTGGTCAACCAATCCATCCCGAGGATCACATCCAACCCACACCAGATTAACCTTGAACTTGCGTCCGGCTACTTCAAGCGGACACCCAACACAAACAGAGGTTGTTGATACCTGCCCCGATGTGTGGGTAGACACCACCAACTCACACCCAAGGTCACGCACAGGTAACCCAAGCTTGTCCAAGCACGCAAAGGATATAAACGAATGTGATGCTCCAGAGTCAAACAACACAAGCACACAATGTCCATACAAGGAACAAGTGTCAAGAATAAGATTACCTGATTGCGCAGCTTCAGCTCCTGACATGGCAAACACTCTGCCCGCTGCTTGTGGATTTCCACCAGACGACTTCTAATACGATCCTCCCCCTGATGTCTTTCTCTTAGGGCAAGTATAAGACATATGTCCCAACTTGCCACAGGTAAAACATTTCCTCTCCTCTGTCTTGCCTCGAATGAGTTTCGGTCAATTTCGCCTGAAATGAGCTCCACCGCACACAAAACACTTCAACACTCTTGGTTTAAACGGTCATGTCCTGACATAAGGTTTCTTCTGTTGTGACTTCTGGAAGAAATTACTCTTCGAGGCCCACACAACTTGACTGGGATCGACTTCAAGTAGCTCCACTGTCTTTGCCTTCTCAACTAGAGCCAGAAACTCCTTAATCTCCAAATGCACAATCATCTTCATCAATCCGTGTCTCAACCCTCGCTCGAATCTCCGACATCTCCATTCTTTAGACATATTTTGTGTGTAGAAACGGGCTAAGTACTCGAATCTATTAACATAAGCTTGCACCGTCATTTCCTTTTGCTATTGTGTTAAGAATTCAGTCTCGCTCTCAATCTTGGCACTGTTCGGAAAATACTTTTCCAAAAACCTGGTCTTGAAACTATCCCAAGAGATGTTTTCGCCACGAGCTCTCATCAATTGTTGCATTCCGTCGCACCAGTATTTTGCCTCATCTTCTAGGAGGAAAGATGCATATGCTAGTTTCTGTTCCTCTGAGCAAGCCATCNCTCAAAAAATCTTCTCGTTCCCTCTGATCCACGATTCTGCTTTGTCTGGAGTAGTCTTTCCGTTGAATTTCGGGGGATCATGTCTTAAGAAATCATTTAAACCAGAATTATTCTTTGGAATTTGAGCAACATGTTGTCGCTCCATCGCATCAACCATCCGATTGACAGCTTGAGAAAATACATCAGCTCGAGATGTTTGACTTTGGTCACTAGTCCCGTGTGCCATATTCTTTTAAACAAAGAAAATTACTTAGTATAATTACTGAATACATCTACATACAACTATTACAAATATATAGATTCACAATACAAGCTAGTCGAGCTCACTTCCCAAAGGCCCAAATATTTTCGAAAACTAAGCTCTGATACCAAAAATATAACATCTTTTTTTTCTCTTTTTAATGATAAATCATTTTACTCTAAGCGGAAAACTTAGAGGAACATCCCTATAATTTTATACCGGGAAATAAAACTGAGTCCATCACATCCAAATAAAAGATATTTATTACAAACTTGTAACATCAAACTCAATAAATCAAATAAACTGAAAATGTTTTGAAAGGAAAACAAAATAAATCTTTCCCAGTTTCTTCCAAACTACTATCCGTGCTAGTCATCAATTGGAACATTTGTAACAACGTCTGCTCCCATATAACAACACGAGTTATACGATCATCGCATTCACATACACAAACAATAAGGGTAAGCTACTATATTCATCATAT
>NC_028354.1:539484-560418 GCF_000741045.1 Vigna radiata var. radiata
TTTTTTTTTCTTTTAAATTCCATTCATTTTAAATGTCCCCACCTGTAGATAGTAATAAATAAAATAACAAGATCTAACTCCACACTTTAATCTTAAATCTGCTGAGTCTTTGGATTGACTCCTGGTCAGCCCTATACTATATTAGGGGGACAGGATTTGTTGACTTTTAGCGCGACATAAAAGCCTTTCAACAAATGGCGCTATTGCCGGGGACTCGGTGATTTAAGTCTTAGAGTGTTAGGTTAGTCTTGTTTAGGTTTGTTTCTTGATTGTATTTTTGTTTCATGCGTTCATACCTGTACCTTTATAGTTTAGGATCTGTTTTTTTTTTTTTAGTGTAAATATTCATTCCCTGTGTTGTTTTAGTAATTGAATTTTAATTCTGGAAACTGTCCTGGTGTTATTTTTCTTGTTTCTTTGTGCTTGATTGGCACTTTTGNTGAGAAGGTTTAGGCTNAGTGTGTTCTGCCAAACCTTGGGGAGTTAGTGAATTTTGTTTGGGGTAGTTTTAGTGGCTTGNGAGTGNTGTAANTGGGCTGTTTAGCAAGACTTTGCCTATGGAGAAGTCCATGAGAGATCTGGCCTANCAAGAAATAGGTCATCAGCTGGTGTGCACTCATTTACCTCTAGAGCAGAATGCATCTGGAGTTGAGCTTAAGCCTGGGTTCATAAGGTTGNTGCCCACCTTCCATGGATGGGAGCATGAGGACCCTCATCAACATATCAGAGAATTTATTCTGGTATGCTCTTCTATGAAACCATCTGGAGCTGATGAAGAACTGGTGATGATGAAAGCCTTTCCCCTATCCCTGCAAGACACTGCTAGGTATTGGATTATTTACCAGCAGCAGCCTTTTGGAAGCTGGCAAGAGATGCAGCTTAGATTTTTGAATAGATTTTTCCCAGCATCAAGGGTATCTTATTTGAGGAGGTAGATCTGCACCATTGAGCAAGGGCAGAATGAAAGTTTTGCTGATTTTTGGGACAGATTCAATCAATTATGCCTTATGTGCCCAAATCACCAGCTGCAGGATTCTTTGCTCCTAACTTACTTTTATGAAGGTCTGCTGCAGAGGGAGAGAATGCTGGTTGATGTGGCTGCTGGAGGGTCCTTAATGAGTAAAACTCCAGCTGAAGCAAGACAGCTGTTGAGTAATATGGCTGAATGTTCCTATCAAGGATCTTTGTACCATAAAAATGCTGTCAATATACCAGTAATTGGGGCTGAATCCAAAGACTTAAGGGAATTGACTCAAGTGATGTCCCAGCTGGTGGAAAAAGTGATACTGCTGAACCAGGAACCTTCAGAGGATAAAATGACAGCATCAGGGGTGTTAAGCGGGTCTGAGAACACTTTAAAGGTACCCTATGATTGGAAAAAGAACTGGAACACAATGAACTTGCAGGGGCCTCAACAAGATTGTGGGGAGAAGGAACAGTTGGCTGGCTATTTGAAAGATGGAAAAAAGAGTTGTGTAGTGGTAGAAACCACTTCTGTAGAGGACAATGACATTACCAAGTACATTCCCCCTCACTTGAGAGGTAAGTCTAAGCTGGGAAAGATGCAGCCAGCCCAACAAAAAGAGGTGCAATTAAATGGCACTGCTAGTACCAGTGCAGCCGTATTAAGAAGCGGAAAAGAGCTGCATGCTTCAGCAAAGAAAGAAAAAAATGTTGAGGATGAGCAGCAACCATAAATCATAGTTGAACCACCCTTCCCAGTCAAATCTGCACCTGCAGAAAAGAAATTGGAAACTGATGCTGAGTTATTGAAGATTTTTCAGAAAGTTGAAATTAATATGCCTCTGCTGGAAGCAATCAAACAGGTGCCTAAATATGCCAAGTTCCTTAAAGAGGTATGCACCTATAAAAGAGGACTAAGGAGGCCACAAATCAAGAATATTTCTGTAGTTTCCAAGTTGGGGCTACCTCCTAAACATAGTGATCCAGGGCATTTTACCATCCCATGCACCATTGGGGAACTTACCATTGCAAATGCTTTAGTGGACTTGGGAGCATCCATAAATGTCATGCCTAGTTCTGTTTACAAGGTTCTGCACTTGGGGAAATTAAAACCTACATTTGTTGTCATCCAGCTAGCCAATAGAAGCACTGCAAAACCATTAGGCATTGTTGAGGATGTGTTGGTGAGGGTAAACTAGTTAATGTTCCCAGCAGATTTTTATGTTTTAGAAATGGAGGGTGAGGATTCAAGGCAAAGTCCTATGTTGATTCTGGGGAGACCATTTTTTATGACAGCAAAAACCATTATCAATGTGCATGAAGGACATTTAACTATGGAATTTGGAGACACCCAGGTCAAATTCAACATTTTTGAAGCCATGAGTCAACCCCTGGAAAACCATTCAGATTTGTTCATCTATTCAGACATTTATTGTAATAATTTGGAGTTGCTAGAGCAATCTGGTTGGGACATAGTAGAGGAGAATTGCAATCTGAATTCTGCACCTGGGGTGAAGAAAATTACCTTGAAACAATGGAATTGCAGGCCCTAGAAGAGGAGAATGAATTGGACATAGAAGGTGCCTCAAAAAAGGGTGAAAAATCTGCACAAGAAACTCCAGAGCAGCAGCAAACATCTGAATTAAAGCTGCTGCCCCTGCACCTAAACTATGCTTATCTTGAGGATGAAAATAAGTTCCCAGTGATTATTTCAGCAAGTTTGAAGCCTGAACAGGAAGAGCAATTGCTGCAAGTTTTGAAAAAGCATAAGAAAACTATTGGGTGGACATTGGAAGACATACCAAGGATCAGCCATGCCCTCTACATGCACAGAATATTGCTGGACAGCAATGCAGTTCTTGTCAGGCAGCCTCAAAGGAGGTTGAATCCAACTATTCAAGAAGTGGTGAAGGACGAAGTGAGCAAGCTCTTGAAGGCATGGATGATTTTCCCCATTTCGGACAGCACTTGGGCTCACCAGTTCAAGTGGTGCCCAAGAAATCTGGAATGACAATTGTAAAAAATCAAGAGGGGGAATTTGTGCATACTAGAGTTGCAAATAAATGGAGGGTTTGCATTGATTACAGAAAGCTAAATCAAGCCACAAGGAAATATCACTTCCCTCTCCCCTTCATAGACCAAGTCATTGAGAGGTTGGCAGGTAAACCTTTCTATTGTTTTCTAGATGGCTTTTCGGGGTACGTGCAGATTCATATACACCCTGAAGATCAACATAAAACCACCTTTACATGTCCTTTTGGCACCTATGCCTACACTAGAATGCCATTTGGACTATGTAATGCACCTGCAACTTTCCAAAGATGCATGTTGAGTATTTTTCAGAATTAATAGAAAGTTGCATGGAGGTTTTTATGGATGCCTAGGCAATTTAGAAAAAGTTTTGCAAAAGTGCATTGAAATTGATTTGGTCTTAAACTTTGAAAAATGCCACTTTATGGTCAATGAAGGGGTGGTGCTTGGACATGTCATTTCTGAAAAGGGCTTTCAAGTAGATAAATCTAAGATAGATGTGATTTCTGCCCTACCTTACCCTTCCATTGTGAGGGAAGTGCGTTCTTTCCTAGGACATGCAGGCTTTTATAAGCGATTCATTCAGAATTTTAGCAACATAGCCTTGCCACTGTCTAGGCTGCTACAAAAGGAGGTAGTCTTTGATTTTGATGAGGCCTGTAAGGAAGCTTTTGATGAGCTGAAAGGGAAACTCACCACTACACCAATCCTTCAACCTCCAAACTGCGAATTGCCTTTTGAATTGATGTGTGATGCTTCAGATTTGGCATTGGGGGTTGTGCTGTCACAGAAAAGTGAAAAGATCCCTCATGTCATTGCATATGCGTCCAGGACCCTTGATGCTGCCCAAAGAAATTATACTACCACAGAAAAGGAGTTGCTGGCCATCATTTTTGCCTTGGATAAGTACAGACCATACCTGTTGGGATCAAAAACAGTGGTTCACATAGACAACTCAGCCTTGAGATTTTTAATGAAGAAAACTGATTCAAAACCTAGGCTCATGAGGTGGCTGCTTCTAATGCAGGAATTTGATATAGAAATTAAAGGCAGAAGTGGAGCCCTGAATCAAGTGGATGATCACCTGAGCATAATAGCAAGGAAAGAGGAAGAAATTCCACTAAATGAAAATTTTCCAGATGAGTTTGTATTTTCTACTCTAACTCAACCTCCTTGGTATGCTGAATTAGTTAATTATTTAGCTGTTGCTGTTCTACCTGTTCATGCATCTAGGCATTATATAGATAAATTGAAATCTGATGCAAAGTATTATGTGTGGGATTACCCCTTTTTATGGAGATTTTGTAGTGATAAAATCATTAGAAAGTGTGTGCCTGATAGTGAGATAAATGGAGTCCTACATGGCTGTCATGATACATTGGTAGGAGGTCATTTTGGCCCAACTGGGACAACTAGAAGAGTGTTAGACAGTGGATTCTTTTGGCCCACTCTATTCAAAGATGCCTATAATTTTGTGAAGAGTTGTGAGGTTTGTCAAAAGGCTGGGGGGAATATAACTAGGAGGAATGAGATGCCGCTGCAGAGTATACTATTTTGTGAAATTTTTTATGTTTGGGGCATTGACTTTATGGGACCCCTGCCTAACTCATCTGGGTATTCTTACATTCTGTTGGCTGTAGATTATGTNTCTAGGTGGGTAGAGGCAAAAGCAACCAGGTCTAATGATGCTAGAACAGTCTCACAATTCTTGAAGACTAACATCTTCTGCAGATTTGGGGTTCCAAAGGCAATAATCAGTGATCAAGGCACACACTTCTGCAATCAGCTCATAGCAAGACTTCTAAGCAAATATGGAGTCAAACATAAGGTGTCAACACCTTACCACCCACAAACAAATGGACAGGCAGTGGTGTTCAATAGAGAAGTGAAGAAGTTGCTCCAAAAGCTGGTCCAGCCAAATAGAAAGAATTTGAGTCAAGTGTTAGATGAAGCACTGTAGAACAACATACCGCACACCCCTTGGGATGTCACCTTTCAGAATAGTATTTCGCAAATCTTGCCATTTACCAGTGGAGATTGAACACAAGGCATTCTGGGCTGTTAAGAGATGCAATTTAGAGTATAATATAGCAGGGAAGCAGAGGAAATTGCAGCTGCAAGAGCTGGACGAAATCAGGTTAGAGGCTTATGAGAACTCAAGGTTTTATAAAGAAAAAGTGAAAAGATTTCATGATATGAATATCTCAAGGAAAGAGTTCAGCATCGGGCAGAAAGTGCTACTGTACAATTCAAAGATGAAGCTGATAGCTGGGAAGCTTAGATCAAAATGGGAAGGCCCATATGTAATAGTCAAAGTATTTCCAAATGGGGCAGTGGAGATTAGGAAACCAGAGGCTGTTAAGTCATTCACGGTCAATGGTCATCAATTAAAAATCTTCCATGAGAATCAGTCTTTAGAAAAGGAGAAAAACACACTACAATTTATTGATCCAGTTCTGGATAACCCACCATGAATAAGCTTTCTCTTACCTTGTTCTTTTCTTGCTTTAGTTAATTACTGTCTTGATTTTGTTAGTGTAGATTGTATATACTGTTTTCTTGATACTGTTCTAGGTTTTGCTAACTTTTGTGTGTTTTTCTTAGTCCAAACTTTTATATATCCATGTCCTATCTGTTTTGTACATCTGTTTTGATTCTGAGTTGTTTTGGTTGTCTATTTGAAAAACTGTTGGTGTTTACTGTGTTTGTGTGCTAAATGCTTAGTCAATACATATGTTGAGGAGATTTAGACTGAATTCAGAAGTGCATAATTAAGATTATATTTTTATCTATGAATCTGTAAACTAATGAGTGTTCATCCAGTTGTGAGAGTTGAAAGTGTATGACCAGAGCCAATCATAGCCCTTTGCTTACTTTGGACCCGGAAATTGGCAGAAGTAGGAAAGGGATCAAGAAGGAGAAGCAACATAGTGAATCTGAGGCAACTGGATCATTTTCCCCTTCATTTGAGTGGTTATCAGATTCATCTGAGACTGAAGACATGGCTGCTGAGCAGAGAGAGAGAACATTAAAGGAGTTGGCTAATCAGGAAATTGGATTTCATCCTCTATGCATCCAAGTGTCGTATGTGCAGGGAGCTCCCAACTTTGATCTTAGGTCTGGTTTCATCCAGCTTCTGCCAAGGTTCCATGGGACAGCAGGGGAGGACCCTCACAAGCATATTATGGAGTTCACAGTGGTCTGTTCAACTATGAAACCACTAGATGTGCCGGATGAGATTGTCAAGATGAAGGCCTCCCCCTTTTCACTACAAGATGCTGCCAAGGAGTGGCTGTTTTCTCAGAATGTTCCCATAGCTAGTTGGGGTGAAATGAAGAGGAAATTCCTGGAGAGATTCTTTCCTGCTTCCAGGACAACAGTTGTGAGAAAGGAAATAAGTGGGATAAGACAACTGCCTAGGGAGAATTTGTTTGAATATTGGGAACGCTTCAAGAGGTTGTGCTCCACCTGCCCCAACCACCAGATAAGTGAGCAGTTGCTGCTGCAATACTTCTATGAGGGACTACTGCCTCAAGAGAGAAATATGATAG
This sequence comes from Vigna radiata var. radiata, assembly GCF_000741045.1. NCBI lineage: Eukaryota > Viridiplantae > Streptophyta > Magnoliopsida > Fabales > Fabaceae > Vigna > Vigna radiata. Next base: position 546,030 of record NC_028354.1, read on the forward strand.
ATGTTGCAAGTGGAGGAACTTTGATGGACGAAACACCTTCAACAGCAAGGAATCTGATAGCTAATATGGCTGAAAACTATTAACAAACTTATACCAGGAGTGGCAGCAGCAAGGGTGTCCATGAGATGCAACTGAATGCAATTTCAGATTCAATAAGGACCAACATGTTCACTGGAAATAACCTACTGCTGGGAAATAAAATCATGGAGCTGATTGAGTTGATGAGACAAATGGTCGTGGGAGGCCAAGTGAATGCAGTAAGAAAGCATTGTGGGTTGTGTGCTTCGGATCAGCACTTCACAGATCAGTGTGCTCCACTTCAAGACAGTTTTGGAGTTGAATCTGTGGCAGCTGCATTCCAGAGCCAGCAGGGCAATTTCAGGCAGACCAACCAGCCATGGCAGACCCAGAATCAGTAGCAGCAATATAATCAGGTCTCCAGTTCGCAAAATCAAGGGTGGAGGAATTCGATGAACCCCAGATATTAGCATCCTGCATACAACTAGCAAGGTGGGCAACAAACAAATGGGCTGATCAGAGTATGAATCAGTATACACAACAGTATATGCAAAATCAGCCACAAATGCAGCCCAAAATGGACCCAAATCTGGAGGCTACCATTCAGGATCTGAAGATGCAGATTGGGCAGCTAGCACATGCTGTGAATGAGCTGGTGAATCAGAAAGTTGGAGGAATCCCTGCCCAGCCAGTTGTGAATCCAAAGGAAGCACCAAGCAAAACATAGACGATTCTGAGAATAAGCTTTCTTTTTCCTGTTCTTATTTTATTTTTTATTCTTGTAATATGCTGTACATTTTAGTTTGCTTTCCAATAATGCTTCTATTCACTTGGATTTAAAGTTTGCTAGTTTTCATAGTTACATTCACATACGTTTTTTTTATCCTGTTGTGTTTAATTTTTTTTTTAGTTCCATTCTGTTCTATGATTACTTGGTTACCATTTTCTCTGTTGTAGTTCTGCCTTGTGTATATCCATCTTTATATCTGTTTTGTGCATACCAGTGTTGTTTCTGTGCTGTTTAGAAAACCTTTCTCATTCACACATTGAGGGCAATGTGCCTTTTAAGTGTGGGGGTGGGAAGGTATAGATTTTAAGTTTTGATTTGCTTATTCTGATGTAAATATAGGTCAGATTAGTATTAGTTTAGTAATAAAATAGGGTAAAAAAATTATATAATAATAATTCTGAACTGTTTTTCTCTTTAGTTTGGATCTGTTTTGGGTTGTAAATACTTAGTTTAGATTGCTATTCTTGTTTTAGTCTGTAAATACATATTTTTGGGATCTGTTTTAGGAGGTGTATAGGATTGTTTAGGTTGTTTTCTTTCCATTGTTTCTGTAAATAGAGTTTGTTTTAGGTTTATTTTCGTCTTTCTATTCTTGTTTTCCTGTTCCAATGTTCAGCTTTAATTCTTTTAATCATTCTTTGTTCATAATTTCTGTTTTTCTTTAAGCTTGTTTTAGACTCGTTTTTTTTTTTTAAGTTTTGTTTCTCAACTTCTAGGTTCTTTTAGAAATTGTTTTGTTTTAGTTTCTTTTCCTATTCATTGTTTCTGTTAGGATTTGTTTAGGTTTCTAGTTGATTCTTCGTTCAGATAATTTCTTTTCTCTTTTATTGTTTCCTTTTGCATAAAAGTTTTTGTTAGAAGTTGTTGTAAGTCTTAGTTGAATCTGTTTTAGTTGGGATAGTTCTTTTAGGTCATAGTCTGTTTTGCCTTAGTTTGTCTAGGTTGTAAATAGCTTTAGGTAATTTTGTTTAAGTATTTTTTAGATTCTTTCTAGATTTTGTTCCACATTTGATTCAATTCTTGTTCATCTACTTAACTTCTTAGCTTTGTTTCTCCAAGATAGACTGCTAATAGGTCTTTAGCTCTAGATTTAAGTAGATGTAGCTATAGCAGTAATTTTTGCAGTTAGTTCAATTCAAGTGAGCAGGTTTTGCATGATAGAGAGTAGCAAGTTCAATTTTGACAAATTTTTAACCCTGGAGAGTTTTGGGCCAAATTTTTGCTTTCTAACTGTGATTGCATGCATGTATAGCCATAATTCTGAATTTGTATTAATTCCCTTTGAGTATGCTTGATCTTGGTAGAACTTTAGATATGATCTAGGCCTTCTTTCTTCTTCCCATTCACATACATTTCTTTCCATTGTACCCTCATTTGAGCCTTGACCTTTTCTTTGCTTTCCATTCATTATAAACTATTTCCTCATCAATAAACAACCTTGAGAGATTTGTAAGAAGTAGGGATAGTTTGGAACTCAGGAAAAGAATGAGGCCAGAGGTGAAATTGAAGAGGAAAAAAGCTCTAAAAAGAGAAAAATCTGATCTGAAAAAGAGAAGAAAAAGTTTGGAAAAAGAGAAAAATTTGATTTGAAAAAGAGAAGAAAAAGTTTGGAAAATGAGAAAATGAGAAAAAATAGAAAGGAAGAACTGGAAAAGAAAGAAAGAAAAAAAAATTGATTCTGGCCAAGCTAAAAGATAATACCTGTAGTGAGTTTCAGATTCTCCCTTCTTTCTTGCACCTTTCTCTGATCCATTCCAGTTTCTAATTTTCCATCCATCTAGCTTATTCCATTCTCCACTACATTACAAGCCATGCAAGTCCTAGTGATCTAGAGTTACCATGATTCAAGCAGTGTCAATTAGAGTTTTTCCAAAGTTAAGAATTGTGGTCTATCATGTTATGTGGAGTGAAACACAGGCTAACCTAAACAGTTGAGAGAATCTGAGTGTAAACACTTGTCCTGTGAGGTTGAAATTTGGGCTGCTACTTCTCTGAAATGTTTTCTTCTGCTTGTTTTGATTGAATCTAATTGTTCATTGCTTGCTAGAGTTGCTGAAACTTGGGTTTGGAGTGAATGATTCTGATTGTGCACTTCTGATTAGAGAAACTAGCTAGTTGTTTTGTAAATTAGCAGTGTTGAGTTAATTGTGATAGAGTTTTGTGTACCTTGTGTTCTGTTGAGTTTTTTTTTTCTTTTAGTTTGAGTCTGTTATTTTTCTTTTTCTTTTTAGTTTGTCCCTGCCCAGAGGGTAGTTCTTTAAGTGTGGGGGTGTGATAACTGCTTAAATTTGCATCTTTCTTTGTGTCTAAAAGTCCTTGTTAGTATATTTTAGTTTCTAATTGTCTAGAATTAGGATAGATTTAGGTTTTTCTTTTAATCTTGTAGTTTTGCATAATTTTAGTTAAAAATAGATTTTTAGGAGTAATTTTTAGTGTTTGTAAATAATTATGAAATTAGTAATGAACCTTGTGCATAATTGAATTAAAATTCCTAATTAGGCTGATTGGATTACATTTGGGCTGTTGTGTGCAGAGGTAATATTGGGCTGTGATGTATTTGAGGTTAACTAAGCCCGTTCTGCGTTGGGCTATATTGAGAAATGCTGATTTGAAGTGGACACGCTGCTGCCACACTTGGGGTACTGCTGATTGGATTTAAAATAAAATGCTTGAGGCTGAAATGCAATGAGCGTTGCTATTGCATCAAACAAGTTGGGCTGTCAAGGTTTGGGTTGCAATTTAGTGGGACGTTGCCGTTTTGATGTCTGAAGCTGAGTTTGGGTCCAATTTAGTGGAACGACGTCGTCTGGTGTATCATTTCTTCCTTGGGGGTCCTTGTTCCAGCAAACATTCGAGACAAAAGTTGCCCGAGACATCCATTCTGAGAAAAAAATCACCCGAGCTAGGGCTTGGAGAAAAAGCGAGAAGAAGAGCGGTTGGTGCCACTGACTTGAAGCTGACCAGAGGTTCTGAGGAGCTGACCGAAGTTCAAGTTGATCGGAGGGCTTGAAAAAGAGATCAAACAGGCGAGGATTGGTGACCATCCGATGCAGAGAGCTAAACGTTCAAGCTACGAAGGTTTCTCATTTTCCAGATTTTTTTCTTTGTTTCGTTTTCTGACCCTATAAAAGGGGCCTTTCTAAATAGAAATAGGGGGGCTTTTCAAATAAACTTACACAGAGTCATTTTCCATATTTTTTCGTTTTTAGAGAGCGACGTGAGAGTTCTAGGGTTTTATCGCATATCCGGCAGATTCGATTTCTCGTGTTGTTGCTCATTTCTTTTTGGTATATTCTTGTAATCTTGTTCTTGTTAATAATTTTTTGTGATGTTTCTCTGCGTTGATCATTTGATATTTTCGTTGTGTTGAATTTTCCTATGTTTTGTATTCCTGATCAATGAAGTGTGAATCTGTTTTGTGTGATTTGATTTGAAATCAAGTTGAACTCGTAACTCTGACATAGTAATTTCTTTTTGAAATTAAACGACTCCACAGTGAGTGTGTATGACCGAGATGTCTTCTCGAGTCAGAGTGAGTTCAACAAGAAAAAAATATTGTTTTAGTTTCTGTCATTTTCTTTAGTTAGAATTTTTGCATGTTTTGGAATAAACAACAAGTGTTGATTGTGAAGTTAGAGTTTCTATATTGTTCTTCATATTTTAATTTCGTTATGAATTGTAAAGTTGCAGTAGTATTTTAATAAGTGTTAGTTACATTTAGAATAGTGATCTGTTTCTTGTATTGATTAAAAGATTGAATTAGAGTTGAAATTGTTGTGGTTTGTTACAGTGAGTATGCATTTGCACAAACTAAGTTCTAATTTGGGACTTAATTACCCCAAAGAGGGTATAAATTTACAAGATGTCTTCTTGAGTTGCAAATGAATATTGTACAGTAATAATCCTTTCAGTTTGGATTCCAATTCATGAAACTAATCAATGATTTAGTGTGTGAGTAACATTTTTAGGTGTTCTATATTTAGATTTAGTAATTCTTCATCCATTTATAGTATTTTCTCTTTGCTTATTGTTTTGAATTGATAATTTGTGTTTGAGAGTTCTGATAATTGGATTTTAGATTTTAAATTCTTAGATTTTAGGTCCTGTAATCNTGATTCATTCCACTTTAAATTTTTTTCAATTCATGACACCATTCTTTCACTATCCAAATTGAAGTCATTCTTTCATTTTATCATTTCATTTAGCTGAAGTCAGTTAGCCTTTAGATTTTCTTTAGCATTTACTTTTGTGAATATATTTTATATTGTTCCAATTTTTGCATATAGTTTTTTTTTTTACTTCTTTTCTTTAAATAGGTTTTGTTTTAAATTTGATTTTTTTTTCTTTTAAATTCCATTCATTTTAAATGTCCCCACCTGTAGATAGTAATAAATAAAATAACAAGATCTAACTCCACACTTTAATCTTAAATCTGCTGAGTCTTTGGATTGACTCCTGGTCAGCCCTATACTATATTAGGGGGACATGATTTGTTGACTTTTAGCGTGACATAAAAGCCTTTCAACAAGCTATCACTAATGGGGCTACATACATGATTTTCCATTGTTCTTAAAGGTAGACCAAAATACACTATTATATTTATGCTCTACAATTTTTAGGGTCTTACACAAACCCTCACAGTTTTGCTTTTGGCACCACTCCAAAAGGCCTCTTACCATTGGAGGTATCTATGTGTATATAAACCCATGATTAGCCCTTCTTTTACTCGATGTGGGATTTTGTTTGCACTTCAACAACCCTTTTATCAACCTGTTCCTGTATATAGTGTAAATCTATTTCCAAGTGTTTAGTTCTTTCATGATAAGTTGGGTTTGTGGCTATATGTATGGCAGCAATGTTGTCGCAATAAACAACATAAGGAGTGGTTGGGTGTGACAAGGTGGTTGAAAAAGATAGTAGTAGTATCTAGGGAATTCTTAGTTTTAAGATGAAAAATAGTTTCATAGAACTTAACATCCCTAGAAATAATTTTTTTATGAGAGGTAAGTTGAATTAACTTGTAATATTTGTATCCATAGGATAACCTATGAACACAACAATAATGACATGGGACTGAATTTGTGCCTATTAGAAAGGAAAGTAGAAGAATAACATAAAGTTCCAAAAGTTTTAAATTAAGAATAAGGAGGCAACTTGTTATAAAGAATTTCATATGATGATTTATGGTTCAAATCCAGATTGGGTGTTCTTTTCATAAGAAAAATTGCAATCTTAACACACTCACCTCAAAGTTTAAAGAACATTGAATTGAAAAACAAAGAACGTGCAATATTAAGAATATGTAAATATTTTCTTTCAACCATACTATTTTACTCAGGTCATTCTACCATCAAAACCACAAGGTGCTTTTTTTCTAAGATTTTTTTTTTAAAACAATAGTTCTTTAGCATTAAAATCTTGATTCTAACATGAAACTGATTTTTAACATAGGGAAAGAATTAAGGAATAATACTAACACAGTCATATTTATTATGCAATACACTAAAGAAAAATTGGTATTATTGACGGATATGTTTTGTCGATAATGTCTAAAATTGATCGATATTTCACTTTTTTTGACAGATTATTGACAGTTTAGGATCTATAAATAATGTCCTTGTCAAAATAATTATCAATGAATTATGATTGTCGGTAATTACCAATGGACATATCCATCGGTGATTCATCGATAATATACGAAACATGTTGAAGTGCAGTGGACATATTTGCTTCCCACCACATTCAACCTGGACATAATTAGAGGAAATCAAAGACAATCCCAATCATAGAACCCAAATGTATGTGCTCATAAATCAACCAATGTGATGAAATAAATGAAGTCCCTATCATTAAAAACATAAAATAATGTCAATTATACAAAACATATTATAATGTCAATAATAGAATCCTATAATGTACATAAACTAAGTATCTAATAATCGTTGTAGTCATCATCAAAGTTATTGTCTTCTTCTTCTTGATTTTGATGCTGTTGGGGAGGTAGTTGGGACAATGTTGGAGTGGACTAAGGCTGATGGACCATATGCTATGCGTCTAAAGGTAATGACCTTGTGACCAAATTTTGGAGATTCTCAAATTGTTGTTTGATATCATCATAAGCTAGATCACGAGCTTACAGTTGTTGTCTTAGCTCATCATTACCCTGGTCAGCATTTGTTGATGTAGATGGTTGGTGCTTCAATGAACCTTGTTGAGATTGTTGATATGGGAAGCACTGGTTTAACTATACCTTAATCTCATAGTTTTATGGTTTTTCATGATGACAACACATTATTAATAACACATGTATTGTTATGTGTTACATGCTCAATTCTTTGTTGTGAATGATATCTTAAAGAACATGTTTGTGTTGATTCTCATATATGTATGCATATTTACTGATTTTATACTTGATACATCACTTCTGATTGCATTACATATGGTTAAGAAAAGAAAACCACATGCACTTCGTTGAACTTATATTGTGTGGCAAAACTGCAAGTTTTAAGTCAACTTCATTATGAAGTAAGTCGATTAAAACTCGTGACTTTGCACAAATTTTCAAAAATAGTGCTGTGAGTAATTTTGCATTGAAAAGTTTTTCAAAACTGATTTGAAGTGTTTAAGTCGACTGCACGCGCAATGGATTCAACTTAGTTATTTATTTTGAAATTTTGTTAATGCTTTTGTGATGTAACAACTATATTTCTATTCTATGCTAAAGCATTAAATGCAAGTCAAATGAATTAAATGTGAAATCAATTTGGTTGTTATGACTGTTGCTAATTTGTTTTAACTGTTATAACTGTCTGATGGCAGTCGACTACATTAGTGACAAAGTCGACTATAGGAGCGTCTGATTTATAGAAAACTATAAATAGACATGATTCTATTGATCATGGAGACTTCGATTGATCTAACAATTTCATTTGTTGTTTCAGATTGTGATCTCTGTGTAAAGGCTCCAAGAAATCATCAAGAAGACGGAGGAGATCTTTCTTTGAAGAGTTTCTTAAGGAGGAAGTGATTTGCACTTACTGTTTGATCAAATTCTGCACTGCTAGTGTTCATCATATTGATCAAGACTTCTATAAATCTTTGGAAGATTGTTGCTATCCTGTTGGGATTATAGGAAGAGAACTCGTGGAGTTATGGACACTTTGAGGATTGTTCAAAGTGGGTTGAAGATTGGAGAAGAGGGGATATCTTGTTGCAGATCTTTGTGTTACTGCCTATACTTTTAGTTAGAGGGTTAGAGAGATTGTCTATATTTTGACGTGGAGGTCTTTATAGAAATCTTGTGTAAAAACCTTGACTAATATAGTGCATTGGCTTCCTGGTTGTGGAAGGACACTGGATGTAGGCATTGAGTCTGAACCAGTATAAAAACTCTATGTTTGCTTTCTCTTTCCCTACACTCTTTACTTTAAGTCGACTTTACGATTTACATAGTCAACTTTATATTTCCGCTGCAGTTAAACTTCTTATTCCTTGCAATTCAAGAAACTTTGTAAAGCTTTATAATTTGCGAAAAATATTTTAAAAAGACTCTGATTTTTGAACCTCACCAATTCACCCCCTCTCTTGGTGTTGAAACTAAGCCATCCTGTTTCCAACAATTAGCACTAGAGCTGATTTTCATAAGATATTTGAAAAACTAGTTGACTTCTGTTTTCTTTGAATAGACTATATTCCTGGATAATGGCATCCATTTTTCAAACCTTTGGTGAAGGTGCATCTACAAACAGACCACCACTGTTTGCGGGTGAAAATTATCCTTTTTGGAAAATAAGAATGCAAATCTTTCTTGAATATGTGGATAAAGAAATTTGGGATGCAACTTTATGTGGTCCTTTTAAGCCAACTTACATTGTTGATGGAAAAATTGTTTTGAAAAGTTTTTCTAAATGGTCTCAAGAAGAAAATAGGAAAGCACAATATGATGTCAAAGCTAGAAATATCTGCCTTTGCACTAACAGTTGATGAATTTTTGAGGATATCTCAATGCAAATATGCCAAGGAAATGTGGGAATTCTTGGAAGTTACTCATGAGGGCACTGATGAAGTCAAGAGAGCAAGAAAGAATTCGTTGATTCAAGAGTATGAACTTTTCATAATGAAGACTGGTGAAACAATTTATGAAGTCCAGAAAAGGTTCACTCATATAGTCAACCATCTCATGGCTCTTGGCAAAGTCTTTGACAAAGAAGAGATCAATATCAAGATTCTTAAAAGTCTGAACAGAAGCTGGCAACCCAAAGTCACAACAATCTCTGAGTCCAAGGATCTGACTAGCATGAACATGGCTACATTGTTTGGAAAATTAAGAGAGCATGAGCTAGAACTTGGGAGATTGAAGGATGAAAATGAGATTGAAGAGAAAAAGTCCGTAGCATTGAAAGTAACAAGCAAGAATGCCTCAAAGATTACACAATTAGAGGATGATTCAGATGTTGAGTTGGACAACAATGAACTGATGTCCATGGTGGTAAGAAGGTTTAATCAACTTATGAAAAATAATAGTCAACTTACTAACCATGCAGGTAACGCCAAAGCTAAGAAAGCTTTCAGGTAAAATGCGATTCAATGTTATGAATAAGGGAAAGAAGGACACAACAAACCATATTGTCCAGACCTAAAGTCGAAGTAGAAAGTCAATAGAAGGTTTCCTTACGACAAAAACAAAAAGCAAAAAGAAGCTTACATTGCTTGGGAAAACAGTGATTCTGATTCATTAAGTGACGAAGATGTTGATCGTGAAGAGGAATCAAACATTTACAACATGGCTGGAACATCATTGGCTAATTATGATAGTGACACAGAGTTTGAGCAAGAAAAAATCGAGGTGAAATATGACCTACTACTGGATGTTTTTCAAGAGATTCATGTTGAAGCAATGCGACTGCAGTATAACGTTAATCGACTAAACTCTGAAAGAAAAGATTATGAATATAGGATTAATAATCTTGTCACTGATAATGAGAAATTACAAAAGCAAATAGATGAAGCTTTATTGTCTGCCAAAAATATTAAAACCGAGACTATAATAGAAAAGAAATGTGAAAAATGTCCTGCTCAAGTGGAACAAATGGATTACTTGACTAGCATGGTAGCCAAATTCACACAGGGTAGAGATAACTTGAATGATGTTTTAAAGTCTTCAGGTATAACAATTCATAGACAAGGAATTGGTTATAAAGCTCAATCTAATAGAACCAATACAAAGAAATTTATAGATTTAAGCAAACTTGTTAAGCATGCTTGCTTTTATTGCAATAGTATTGGTCACACTGTTAGAAATTGTTATTAAAGAAAAGTTGGAGTTCCTAAAGGCTTATATGTGTGGATACCTAAGGAACATCTAGCTACAATTAACAATCAAGGACCCAAATTTAAATGGGTACCTGCATAAAAAACCTGAACTGTTTTACATGAGTTATAATAAGATGTAGTGATGCATAATGAGAACTCAAGGATAAACTAACATGGCAATATCAACCATCTTGAGTGTCTACAACTGGTAACAAGTATCATCTTACTACATCATGCATAAAAAGTTTGATTGATTGATATATGATTATATGTATGATTGTTTGAATGATTCTGTGAAAATCAAATTTTAATGAATTATAGTTGACTTGATTATGAGCATAGTCGAATGTATGTCTCTGTTGATAAGTGTGAAAAACAATTGTTTTTACATTTATAAATTATCTCAATCTTGTAATTATTTATGTTTTTACTTAGTGAAAAGTTGTAATAGGAAGTAGATTATTACGTAAATTATTGTTCAGGAAAAAAATCGTATAAAGTGGAAGCTGTCAGCAAATTCTCGCATAGCGCAAACAAATTCGCAGAGCCAGCAAAAGGAATTCGCACAGCGAACCAATATTTGTGCGCTGAGCGAATGGCAAAGTTGAAGTGCAACAGAAAAATTAATTCGCATAGCGCACCAGAGACTGTGCGCTTACCGAATTACAGCAGTTGAGTGTATAATTAAAATTAATTCGCACAACAAATACACTCTTGTGCGCTGAGCGAATTAAAATAATTAACTGCTCTTTAAAGAGACATGAGAGACAGGCAGAGGGGATCTTCTGACATACGAAAAAAATAGAGAATTGCTCTGGAGACCATCAGAAGAGCATCAGAAGACTCTCTGAAGACATCAAGACTGCACATTATGCAAGGAATTGCTGAAATGAGTACGTTTGTGATGTCTAGGATAGGCTAAATTTCTGTTCGTTGGAATTGATTGTAATGGCTGACACTTGATGTAATTTTTCCTGTTCAATATAAGTTCTGTTCATATGTTTTTCTTGTTTTACTTTTGATTATACGGAAGTATAATATGTTTAATATATTCAAATTGTACTGGGAAGTAAATTTGAGAATGAACGTAAGAAAAGCAACCAGAAGGAACGATGCTAGGAATGGTTTCAATTCTTCTGGTCATTTATAAACATCAGATCTTAATGCAGAGGTTATGTTTAATTACTTAAGGAATTAATAATTGAGCATAATTCTTTAGAACTTGTTTTAAGGGATTAAATCAAGATATTGTGATGTTAATGTTTGAACGCAAATTATATTGTTAAGAAGAGTTACTGTAATGGTAGCCATGAAGTCAATTCCAACGAAGCTTTCTTCCAACTTTAATTTGCAAATTTTAATATTCTGTTAATTTCTTACTTTTTGTTCACTGAATCAGGTTATCATTTGTTGTCAAGTTGATTTTGATAAATACTGTTAAATTGAATAACGTAACACAAATTCCCTTGGGAGAACGATACTCTTAACTTTATCACTGTATTACTTGTAACGATTTGGTATACTTGCCAAAAAGTTATGAAGTTTTTGGCGCCGTTGCCGGGGAATTTGATTGTTTTGTTATTTCAATTCATTGTTTATCAATTTCAATTTTGTTCCATTATTTGTAAATCCATTGTTTTAGTTTTTGTATATCTATATATATCGTGTTCTGTTCTTGTGTTATTTCTTTGGGCTGATCTTTAGAGATTTTTGTTCTGTATGAGAAGCAAAACAAAATCTGAGAATTTATTGTTTGATTCTGAGATTGAGAGGACTGCCCGTAGAAATAATAGTAGGCGTAGAAGAGAAAACCGAAAAGAAGAAGCTAGAGAAGCTAGCTTATCTGCTACTTCAAACACTTTTTCTTCATCTGATCAAGAGGATAAAAGAATGGAGGGAAATTGTGATAATGAACATAGAGATAGGCGTACGTTGGAAGATTTTGCTTCAGTGTCTGTACCTTCATCTTTCAACAGTATAGCCCGACCTGTGGTGATTGCGGCTAATATGGAAATGAGGCCATCATTGATTCACCTTGTTCAAAGTAACCCATTTTCAGGATTGTCACACGAAAATCCCTACGATCATCTGACAACTTTTAATCAATATTGCAATACTGTGAAAATGTTGAATGTGTCAGATGAGGCAATCAGACTTAGTCTCTTTCCCTTTTCTCTGGCTGGAGATGCTAATAAATGGTTAAATTCCTTTCCTGAGGAAAGTCTGACTGATTGGGATGACGTTGTGGCAAAGTTTTTACACAAATATTTCCCTCAATCGAAGATAAATAAAGGCAAGCAGGAGATATCCTCTTTCCAATAGGAACCTGAAGAGACTTTGGGCAAGACATGGGATAGGTTCAAGGGGTTGCTTAGAAAGACTCTCATTCATGGGTTTGACGTTCCCACTCAATTGAACCTCTTCTTGGGAGGTTTAAAATCTCACACAAAGCTAATGTTAGATGCCTCAGTAGGAGGGAACATTAGGTTGAAGACACCTGATGAAGCCCATGAGATTATTGAAAATATGGCATCCAGTGACAATGACGTTCCAAGTGAGAAAGGGCAAAGCCAAAAGAGGGGAATGTTTGAGTTGCAATCCCAAGATGCCTTATTAGCCCAAAACAAAATTATTACTCAACAGCTAGAGTCTCTGATGAAAAAGGTTTCACAACTACAACTCCAAAATGTATCACAAGCACAACATACTGTGCAAGGTTGTGAATTGTGTGGTGGAGAGCACCAAAATGGACAGTGTGCTATTCTATCCAATGCAAAGGAAGAGGTAAATTATATGGGAAATCAAGGCCATCAAGGAAATTATGGAAATTATAATCAAGGATGGAGACCTCATCCTAGCATGGGTCAGGCTAGTTCCAGTAGACCACTACCTCCACAGTTTCAACAACAACCCACTGATAGGACATCAAAACTGGAAGAAACTCTTCAACAATTCATGCAGATGTCCTTATCAAATCAAAAGAGCACAGATGCTTCTATAAGGAATTTAGAAGTTCAAATGGGTCAGTTGGCCAAGAAATTAGAAGAGAAGCCTGTAAATACATTTAGAGCTAACACTGAACCAAATCCAAAAGAGCATTGCAAAGCTATAACTACAAGGAGTGGTAAAGTGTAGTTGTGAGAAAGGAGGATGAAAAAGAAAAATTAAGTGAAGAGCAGGAAGAGAAAGAAAAGAAAGTGGAGGAAGAAGAAGATAAAAAGAAGGAAGTGGAAGAGAGCCAAAAAGGGAAACAGATGGTAAATCCTTTACCGTATCCTAAGACATATTCTAGAAAGGAAAAGGAAAGTCAATTTTCTAGATTCATGGCTCTCTTCAAAAAGCTGGAAATCACAATTCCCTTTTCTGAAGCACTTCAACAGATGCCCTCTTATGCTAGATTCATGAAAGATCTGTTGACCAAAAAGAGAAAGTATATTGAGGAAGAAACAATAGAGGTGCAAGGGAATTGTAGTGCTATCATCCAAAAACTTCTACCACCAAAATTCAAAGACCCTGGAAGTTTTACTATTCCATGTACAATTGGAAAACTCCCCATTGGAAAAGCATTGATAGACTTAGGGGCAAGCATTAATTTAATGCCTTTGTCTATGTTAAAGAAGATAGGGGACATGGAAGTAAAACCAACAAGGATGACACTTCAACTGGCAGACAGGTCTGTAAAGTACCCATATGGAGTTATTGAAGATGTCTTGGTGAAAGTTGACAAATTCACTTTTCTAGTGGATTTTGTTATTCTTGACATGGAGGAGGATACTGAAGTCCCCCTCATATTGGGTAGACAATTTATGAAAACTGCTAGGGTGATAATTGATGTTGATGACGGTCATCTGAAGGTGAGGTTGCATGATGAGACTGTAACTTTCAATGTTGTGGAAGCAATGCAACACCCCAGGGATAGAGGAAATTGTTTTAGAGTGGAAGTTTTGGATGATGTGGCTGAAAAAGTGAAGAACCAGATGTACGTGAAATCTCCTTTAGAGCGTGTTTTGGTAGATGCATGCAAAGAGCTCACTGTTGATGAAGAATATGAAGTGGAGGAGATTTCACAACATCTGGAAAAATTGAAAGAAGAGGAATCCACTATTGTTAAAGTGGAAAAATTGGAAAAGAATGACTTGGATGATCAGGAAAAGATGGAATTGAAAATACTACCTGATCATCTTAAGTATGTGTTTTTAGAGGAAAATTCCAAGAAGCCAGTGATCATAAGCAATTCTCTGTCAAACAGTGAAGAAGAAAAATTGGTTG
>NC_028354.1:560843-648906 GCF_000741045.1 Vigna radiata var. radiata
TGAATCCTGAGGATCAAGAAAAGACTGCTTTCACTTGTCCCTTTGGTGTATTTGCATACCGAAGGATGCCTTTTGGTCTTTGTAACGCGCCTGCCACATTCCAACGTTGCATGCTTGCCATCTTTGCTGATTTCGTAGAGAATTGCATTGAAGTGTTCATGGACGATTTCTCAGTCTTTGGAAAATCATATGATCTATGCTTACAGAACCTGGATGTAGTCTTGAAAAGATGTATTGCCACGAACCTTGTTCTAAATTGGGAAAAATGCCACTTTATGGTTCGTGAGGGAATTGTCTTAGGACATAAGATCTCATCCAGGGGAATAGGTGTAGATCAAGCAAANGTTGATNTGATTGAGAAGCTACCACCTCCTACAAATGTCAAAGGGGTAAGAAGCTTTCTTGGACATGTTGGGTTCTACANGAGATTCATAAAAGATNTCTCCAANATTGCTAAACCCCTTTGTAATTTGCCCTTGAAAGACACTCCATTTGAGTTTGATGGGGAGTGTCTTAAAGCTTTTGAAATTCTGAAAGAGAAGCTTATTTCAGCNCCTGTTGTAGTCGCACCAAACTGGACTCANGATTTTGAGTTAATGTGNGATGCTAGTGATTATGCTATTGGGGCTGTGTTGGGACANAGACGTGGCAAAATTTTTCACGTTATTCATTATGCCAGTAAAGTTCTGAATGGNGCACAATNGAATTATGCCACAANTGAAAAANAATTTNTNGCAATTGTGTACGCTCTTGAAAAGTTTAGACCGTATCTGATAGGGTCTAAAGTTATCATTTACACTGACCATTCAGCCATCAAATATTTACTGGCAAAATCTGATTCAAAGCCACGTCTCATAAGATGGGTTTTACTGTTACAGGAATTTGATCTGGAAATCAAAGATAAGAAGGGGAGTGAGAANGTAATAGCAGATCATTTGTCTCGCCTCCTNAACANTGAGGTGACTGATAAGGAAGGAGAAATTAAGGGAGAATTTATTGNTGAGCGTCTGATGCTCATTCAACAGAGGCCATGGTTCGCAGATATGGNAAATTTTAAGGCTGCAGGAATTCTCCCTGATGACTTGACTTGGCAGCAAAAGAAGAAGTTTATTCATGATTCCAAAGAATATCTTTGGGATGATCCTTATCTCTTCAAGTTGGGTGCTGACCACTTACTCAGGCGGTGTGTTACAGTAGAGGAAGCTGCTGGTATCCTATGGCATTGTCATAATTCGCCATATGGAGGACACTTTAATGGAGAAAGGACCGCCGCCAAAGTGCTTCAATCTGGTTTCTTTTGGCCAACCTTGTTCAAAGATGCACATGCTCATGCAAGAGGTTGTGATAAATGCCAAAGAACAGGATGCATTTCAAAGAGACATGAGATGCCACTGCAGGCAATTTTAGAAGTTGAAGTATTTGATTGTTGGGGAATGGATTTCATGGGACCATTACCTTCTTCCTACAACAACGAATATATTTTAGTGGCAGTGGATTATGTCAGTAAGTGGGTAGAGGCTGCAGCATGTCAAAAGAACGATGCCAAGACAGTGGTCAAATTTCTCAAGAGATAAATCTTTTCAAGATTTGGTGTGCCCAGGATCCTCATAAGTGATGAAGGATCACATTTCTGTAATGCCCAATTGGCCAAGGTCTTGTCACACTATGATGTGAGACACAAAATTGCCTCTCCATATCATCCACAAACCAATGGCCAAGCTGAAGTTTCCAACCGTGAAATTAAGAGAATCCTTGAAAAGACTATTTCATCTTCAAGAAAGGATTGAGCTGCAAAGTTAGATGATGTGTTGTGGGCATATAGGACTGCTTTAAAGACGCCTGTGGGACTAACACCCTTCCAGTTAGTCTATGGCAAGTCATGTCATCTCCCGGTTGAGATGGAACATAAGGCCTACTGGGCTTTAAAATTTCTTAACTTTGATGCTTCTCTGTGTGCAGGTAAAAGAAAGCTTCAGTTGCAAGAGTTGGAGGAAATGAGGATGACTGCCTATGATTCTTCAAGGAAATACAAGGAAAGGGTCAAGATGTACCATGACAAGAAGCTGATCAAGAGAGAATTTCAACCTGGACAACAGGTACTGTTGTTCAATTCCAGATTCAAACTGTTTCCAGGTAAGTTGAAATCTAAATGGTCTAGTCCCTTTATGATTAAGGCAGTCAAGCCTTATGGTGCTATTGAGTTAATGGATCCAAATTCAGAGGATTCAAATAGAAGATGGATTGTGAATGGTCAGAGATTGAAATATTATTTGGGTGATGAGGTTGAACGCCTCACCACAATTATTCATTTATCTGAACCTTGAAATGTCTGGGTCAAGCTAGTGACGTTAAAGAAGCGCTTGCTAGGAGGCACCCTAGCACATGTTTGTATATATTTGTGATTGTTGATGTTGTTTCTGTAATTGTTGAGTTTGAATTTGGAGAGGATGAACATGTGAAGCTAAAGTGTTGAATTTTGACGTTCTAGTCGCACAGCGCACAGCTGACGCGCTAGGCGACTAGATAATTTTTAGAAGCAGTAGTGTGGTCGCAAAGTGCACATCTTGCGCTCTGTGAGAGAGAAAAAGGAATTTGCACTATATTGAGGTTCGCACAGCGTACATCCTACGCTCTACGACTTTAAATTTAATTTTCTCTTTGGAAGGTGATCTGTGCAGAGCGTACTTGAGTGGCAAAGCGAGGAGAAATTGGGAGAAATATTGTAATTAAATCGCAAAGCGCACACTTTGCGCTAGGCTAGAGGGTGTTCTGTGTCAAAATATTCGCTTTGCGATGTTTGGAGCGGAGCAAGAATAATTGTGAGTGTGGGTGTTCAATGTTAATTCGCAAAGCGCACAGCTGAAGTGCGCTCTACGAAAATTGTTCATATGTTTAAAAAAAATATGCTAAAAAAAAAATTATTTGTCGCATAACGTACAACACCTACTGCCCTAAGCGACTTTGTAAAAAAAAATAAAAAAAAATAAAAAAACAAATAAAAAAACAAATAAAAAAAATAAAAAATAATAATAAAAAAAATAAAAAAATAAAACCACCTTGGATTTGCTGTGCGCACATGCGATTTCACCCAACTTTTCAAAAATAATAATATAATAATAAATAGGTGCAGAAAAAGTGGTTTAAATTTTTTTTTCTTTTTCTTTTCTTTCTTTTTTTAACTTTTCCTCTTTTAACTTTATCACCCAGCCTTAATTCTTTTTACCCTAGCCACCCCATCTCTTTCACTTACCGCAAAGCGAACGTAGCATCATCTTCCTCTCCCAATCTTTCCATTTTTCCTCCATTGCCACCATTCTCAAGCACACTTGCAAAGATTCTGTGTGCTTCCTTCTCTGTTTTACACTTCTCTGTTTCATCTCTTCAACTGTTCTCTTTACCAGGTTTGTTTTTCTTTTTAAATTTTTTTTTTAGTTTGTTCATATGTTGAGATTAGGTTGTTGTTCCATGGTTTAGGAATCTGTCCATCTTTACTGCAATAATGATCTGTACATATTTTGATGTGATCTTTCACTGGTCACGAAACGATTCGCCTAGCGAACGTGGTTTTTTGTGGAAAAATATTTTTTGCTTTGACTAAACTTGACCAGTGATTTTGAATATAACCAAATCTGATTTTGATTCATTCACACAGCGCACATCATTTGGGCGCGTTGCGAAACACTTTGGACAAGGTAATTTGCACTTTCGCATAGCGCACCAGTATGTGGGCGCATAGCGAAATTAGCTGGGCTGAAACATTAAACTGCAGTTTCGCATAGCGCACATGTGCGCATAGCGAATGCTTCAAGTTTCGCACAGCCATTCTGTTCGCATAGCGAATTTTGCTAGGCTGACACACTGTTTATTCAAATTCGCGCAGCGCATCTTGGCGCCTAGCGAATTCCATCTGGCTGCACCACTATTTGCTTCTCACTTGTTCTGATCACTGCCTCCATACTTGGTTCCGTTGTCTTCTTTCTTTCTTGCAGATGGCACCACCTAAAAACACTTATCATGTCCCCACTTATTATGAAAAGAAGAGGAAGACCACCAAAGGGTCTTCTTCTAGATCACAGCCTGTTGTGCAACAAGAGGAGAACCTAGTTCTCAACTATGATCAAAATCGATTTGTTTCAGAGATAGCCCAGGAGAGGTTTAATCAGAATATCATGGGCATAGGTCTCTTACCTGAGAGGAGGATTGAATTGAAAGATGGGGAATATGACCACATTTGGGAAGAATTGGAGAGGCAAAAATGGGATTATGTGTTAGCCAATCTCCCAGATGAAATTGATGAAGTTTTGGTGAAAGAGTTTTATGCTAATGCATGGGACCCCGAACATTCACAGACACCTAACACAAGAGCTTCAACAGTGCGAGGCAAACTTATACGTTATGACCGAAAAGCTTTGAATAGATTGATGCGTACACTGATGTACATACCATGCCCACTTGGCACATTTATGTCCGGTCATCCCGATCACGATTTGATTGCCTCCACTTTGTGCTTACCAGGTTATGGGTACCAGCTTGGCACCAGTGGAACACCAGTAAGGATACTAAGGAAACATCTGAATTCAGTGGCCACCATCTGGAGCACTTTCTCTTTCACCAACATCAGCCCCAACTCCCACACATCCGATATTAACCTGGAGCGCTCTTATTTGATCTATGGAATTATGACAGGTATTAATATGGATATAGGAGCTTACATATCTCAGGAGATTTCACTGATGGCCGATAATGACTCCTGCAAGCTTGGATTCCCTGCTTTGGTGACTGCTTTATGTAAAGCAAATGGAGTTGCAGGGGTCTCTGATATTACTTTGAAATTGCAATCCCCTCTCAACAAAAGATTTTTTGATCGTAACTGTGCTAATAGGGGGGAGTTGTCTGCTACTGATGCCCCTCCTACAGTCCCTCCTCCACGTCTGTTTTTGAAAACTTTCTGTCATACAATAGTCAACTTTAGTTTTATTAAAATCAACTAGTGTCTCTATTTTGGGCTTTCAAAATTTGAAAATTTAAAATGGGACTTTTTGAGTCATATCCTGGTTAGCGCCTTTACATTTGTGTTTATCATAACATAAGTCGTTGCACCTAAAACACTAAAGAACTCAATTAAATACACTCTGAAGAATGACTTTTTCCTCTTTGTCTAAGCGGTCCAAAACCATTCTTTCATCTAAAAGAAATGCTAGTCCTTCAGGATGGATTAGTGACAATAAAGCTAGAGAAAAATATCTAGGTTGGAAGGAGATCAAAGATGTTGTTGCACACAAATCAATTAATCTATCCTTATTTCGGAATGAAGGCTTTGCATTTCCTAAGAAGATGGGTGTTCAAGGTCTGTACATGTTTGTCCATATGACTGGTGACTACTATCCAGATCTTGTCCAAGTGTTCTACAACAATGTCAAGGTTTTTGATGGCAATATTCATTCTCGTGTAAAAGGAGTGCAATATTCATTCTCGTTGTGACATGAAGTGAGAAATCAGGGATGAACTAACATGATTACATCAAGTTCCTTGAGTGTCTACATCTGGTAACAAAATCCTTTTACTGCATCATGCATAAAACTTATTTGATTCTGTGATTGTTTTTTTGTATGTATTGATGTGAAAATAATTTTTACGACTTTTAGTCGACTGGATTCTGAGCACAATCGATTGTATGTCTCTATATGCATGTCTCTGTTTTTGAAACCTCTCTTTCACACAGAAGTTAACTTGGGCTTTATTGAAATCGACTTTGTTTTCACTGTGCTATTGATATTTTAAATTTCATTTGAATCAATTTAGCTTTAATTTTTTGGTACGAAATTATTCCCTCCAAAACCAATTTACAATTAGTTTAAAACCTAAACACGCTAGAATAATTCATTAAGCCTTCTCAGTATACTCTAAATCATCACTCACTCACTCTCTCTCTCTCTCTCACTTTGAGCTAAACATTCTCATTCTTGAGAGATGGCCTCTAGCTCTGCGCAACGAAAGAGAGTTATATCAATTGGTCAAAAGAACGTGAGGCGTATTTCTAATTTACATGGATGGATTAGTGACGACGAAATGCAATCGAAGTATCTAGACTGTTGGAAAATGAGGAGCTTGATAACTCACAAGTTTATGAAACTAAGATTCTTCAGAGACGAAGGGTTCGAGTTTCAAGAGTGGTTAAAGCATCAAGGATTGAAGAAATTTGTGGAAATGGCGAGTCCCTGGTATCCTGACTTGGTAAGAATATTTTACTACAACTTAAGAATTGAAAATAATACTCCTTGTTCAAGAATAAAAGGCGTCAACATTAAACTGACAAATGAGGTATGGACTGAGTTAGCTGGACTCAAACTAGAAGGTGAAAGATGGCATTTGGGCTTTAAAGGTTTTCACAAGTTCTTGCTTTTCAGGACAGTCTAAGAAACCCTGAAGATTGTCAGGATTACTCTAGTTACAAGACTGAAGGTATGAAAAAGGATGATTGCGATATATAAATTATATAGGGAAATATCTGTATATAATTTATATACGGATATATCCGTATATAACTTATATACGGATATTTCCGTAATAACTTTAACTAATACGCTTTTATATACGTATTTTTGGCCGTATGTAATCTGTATATAACCAAGTTTTATATACGGATTTTGGGCCTTATATACGGATTTTGGCTGTAGATAATTGCGATTTTTCTTGTAGTGACGTCAGTGAAAAAAAACTGTTTTATAACTTATATACGAATATATTTATATATAAGTTATATACGGATAATTCGTACGTAAGTTGTATATGGATAATCCGTATATAACCTTAGCTACACCCCTTTTATATACGGATTTTTATCCGTATGTAATCCATATATAACACCATTTTGTATATGAATTTTGGAGGTTATATACGGGATTTGACCGTATGTAATTGTGATTTTTCTTATAGTGAAATGAGGCGATCAATGCTTTCATATGGTTTAGCAAAGAAAACAATAATGTCAAGATGAGTGACATCCATATGGCCATAATCAAAATCATCATTTTCCTAAGTAAAGTGTGTTTCTATGTTTTTCTGATTATTTTTAAGATGTTTTTTATGTACAACAGGTATGAATCGAATGCAAGAATAATGTATATTTTCATCTTATTTTCCATTATTTTTATCTTTTTCTTTTTCCTTTTCCACTTTTGATGATAAAATCTTCTTTAAAATTATTTTTATTGTAATGTCCACGACCATGATCACTAGTACAATCATATCCACAAAAAAATAAATCAAATATTGTTGCATCACCTTCTAAAAATGAAGCACAACCAGTTGAGGAAGTCTAATAATTTTTCATCAAAAGCTCATCGTTTTGTTTGACCACAAGAAGACATGAAATTAATTAAGAATATTTGTAAAATCTTTTTCACCATATTATTGTTGCAGGAGCAAATTAGTTGTTCAAATATTTTATTTTTTTTCTCTAATGATATTAACCAGACTAATTGTATCTAAATGTTTTTGAACATCTAATATTCAAGATAATTAATTCTTTCCATAATATCAATGGCCATAAATTCAAATTTTGCAATATTTAACATGTTTATAACGAACTCAAAAAATATTAATAATAATCATATTTTATGTATGAGAATATAAAATTAATAAAAATATATTACTTTACAGAAAACAATGTAGTCATAATTTATGAATTAAAACTTCTATAATTATATCAATATAAAAAAGAAAAAAAAAAGTCACTTTAAAATGTGCAAATTGAGATTTCTTAATTTTAAAGCATGTTTAGAAAAGTAAAACATAATACATATAATTTGTTTATGAAGAAAACAAAAGAAAGGAAATTATAATTTGTTGCCTAATTCATGTTGATAAGGTGTTATAAAATATAAAGCAGATAATAGAGAAAAGGAAAAAACAAATAAGAGAATGTAACCATAAAATATGAACTAAAAATTCTATAGTTCTATTAATATATAAAGATAAAAATAAATCACTATAAAATGTGTAAATTAAGATTTCAGAATTTTAAATCATGTCCATACAAAATAAAAACATAACATAACATTGGTCGGCTTATAGAAAATACAAAAGAAAGAAAATTATAATTTGTTACCTAAGATGACGTGTTATATAATATAAAACTGATAGTAGAAAATAAAAACAAAAATAAGAAAGAATAAAGACTAATTTTATGTGTATTATTATTAAGAGAAAAAAAATCTTATTTATAAATATAAAATGTAATCCAAAGTATATCACTTCAGGATTAGAAATAATTAATACAAAAAATTAAATCTCATAAAAATAATTATATGAATAATCATAACAAATAAATTAATCATATAAGTAATTGTAATAAATTTATATAAGAAAACATTAATTCATAGCAATTTTTGTATATTTTCTTTTCTATTCACCAGGTTTTTCTTGTGGTGAATTCCTGAGTTAGAATAGCATAAAAGCATTGTCCAAGCAATCATTCCTACAAAATATGGCGTAATACACACGCCAAGTGGACAAGACCAATAAACAAAGATATAGATTAATCTTCCTGCACCCCTATAATTACTAGCCGCACTCCAATGGTTTCCAGAATAACTATTTTATTCTTTTTAAAGGTGACTTCCATATTATTTATTCTATAAATCTTTTCCAAAAAATTTTGGAACATTATTTCCAAAACAAGATTTTTGAAAAAAAAAAAACTTTAATACACACTTTAATAATCATAAACACCGTCATAAACCAATCAATCACATAATAACACATAGATGATTTTTAAATGTTATAAAAGAATATTGTCAAAACTATGTTATTCTTTCATAATACCTAAAATATACTTCATAAGGGATATCTTCGAAATTATATAAGATTCATCCTGGATCACAATTTTCAAAATTAAATTTTTTAGACAAGTTTTCCAAATACTGTGACATTTTTCATCAAAGGAAAAAAAATACTGTGACATTTATGTCTTGGAATAGACCAAAAAAACACCAAACAGAATGAGCTAAGAGCAGAGCATAAAATTAATAATGGAAGAAATAAAAAAAGGAAAATATTTATTCTTTCTCTTTGTCTTTGCTCTTGCTTGGCCTATGTCTGCTCATCACTCAAAAAGTTTGCTACTTCATATATTGAAATAGCTTTCACGGGAATATTTCTCAAGTAATATTAATTTTAACACATGAAATTGTCGCCAAAACTTTAAAATAACTACTTAGTTTTTTTATTAATTGAGTGATCTAATTATTATCTTATTTATTTTATATGATAAATATAAAATGACAAAGTATTTCTATTGTTAAAACTTTAGTAATTGTAGTCACCGTCCAAGCGTGTGATTTTGGTATCGATAATACAAGTTACAAACCTTAATATTATTTTATGTTAACTATATAATTTCATGTTTTTCTTAAAACATGAACACCAAGTAATTAAACTGACAACAAAAAATAACATTTACTTTCCTCTGCGCAAGAAATTAAACGATAAGAATTTAATTAAAAAAATATAAACTTTTTAAGTATTCAATAGATAAAAAAACATTAATAAATACTAAATTAAAAAGAAATTTAAAATTCAAGTAAGCCTACTTTTAACAAATAGTAAATATTTATTTTATATAGAGAATCAGGATCTAAATAAATGATGAATAATATAGATGAAGAAAAGAGTAGTATCTTTTTATAAATTTTGTTTCGATACATCTTATAGTCTCATATAATTTCGGACTTAAATTAAGTAAATATAAGTTCAGATTTAAATTAAGTACGATTTAAATATTTATTTATTTTTTAGAATACTTTTTAAAAATAAAATCATGACGAAATTTTAAATATAGTGATTAATTTCAATTGATACTATCAAAATTAGAGTCGAAATAATTATTCCAAAAAAAATGCATGAAACTAATCTGAACTTCTTAATCAACTTTATTAATATTAATTTTCTGTAATTTGAGTTTTATTTAACATTGAAAAAAGATATTAAAAACTGTTAGTTTGTTCCTGTTAGCATTTTTCAAAGTTTTAGTTATACTATGTACCCATTAACATAAGAAAATTGTCAATATGAAAGTTCCACAAGTTCATTGACAAGCTGGTGTAGTAAAATGTCAAAAATTTTATGCTCATACTCCAAACAAATCTCTTCATAATTTTCACCCTCACACAAGCGTTTTCTTGTGAAATCTGATTCTCTCAAATCATTTTCTGTAAACTTGCAAAGCTTCTCCCTTAATTCTGATAAGCACTCTTTTTTCTGGTTAATGTCAGGATAGGAACATTCTTTGTCCTTTCTTGCTCTGTCTCCAACATCATCATCATCCATTAACACTTCTGAAAATTCCCACTTTGTCTTTGCCTTTAAGTGCCTTCTGTAATCTACAATAATAAATTTATATACATCATTAAAATTTGCTATAGAATTTTCCTCTTATTATCTCTTAAAAGCATCCTATCTTTATTATGAAAAAACAAAAAATGTCTATTTTTCTTTTTCTGAAAGTAAGGTATAGTTTTAATCATTGCTAAACAAGATAAAGAACAAGGGTATATTCAGAGACAAACCTGGAAAATCTGGTCCATAAAGAAATGAGAAGTCATAGTCGTCTAGGACTGAGATTGCACTGAAATTCTCTGAGCTACATTCACTCTCTATCTCGTGTTGTTTTCTGGTATTCTTCAATCGTTTTGGTTCAGAGGGCAATTTCTTCTGCTTATTTGGCAATGTTGAGGATGTTCCTAAGCCACTAGGACCACTACCACCACCTTTTCTTCCATTACCAGAACTCCTAGAGCACGCAGAAACTGGTGCCAAAGCTTTAGCTTCATTGTGATTTCGAACCTTTGAACCATGCTTAAGAGGAAGCACTCTAGGCTCATTCTCGAACTTGGAAAATTGCCTTCTCTTTGTGAGGTTCCTCTCCTCTGTCACACCAACAATCTCCTTGTTCTTGCTTCCCTGCTTCTTTCTCTGTCTAGATTCTTCCAACCCCATTTCTTGAATCCTAGAAAAGGATCCAACTTCATGATCTTCACTCCCACTATCCCAGTAGAACACAACAAGATCGTGGCTTTTGCTTTTGTGCTGAAACGGTGCAGGAACCTCTCTGAAGGATGCTGAGGTTTTGACTTGGTGATGGTTGGCTTGGGTTGTGTCAAACTTGAGCAAGTAATCCAGAAAGTTGACTGACCTACTTCTTGGAACTGAATCTGGGGTGGTTGAGTTTGATACGAAGTTGGTAGTTGGCAGTGAATCAAGCCCCATTAGCCTTGCCACAACTCCTGGTTTAGTTGCATCATTATTATGAGCATGCAGTGGTTCTGATGCATATGGTTTTTTAATGGGGTCAGAATAAGGGTGCATTTGAGAGGTGTTTCCATTCTGAGCACAAAAGAGAAGGTGAAAGAAGTCAGAAAAACAACCTGGTTTTGCATGAGTTGGTTTGGCCATAAGAAAGAGAAGAGAGAAAGATGGTGATTGTGAGGAAGATGAGAAAAGTATGGAAGATTGGAATGGTATAAGAAATGAGGAGGATGCCTTAAAGGGGACAAATTACTTTACCAGATTTATGAATATCAATAAATTTTAGTGACTAAAATTTCTAAAGATGCCATTTTAGTTCTTAAAATGGTCAAACACATATCATTTTAGTCTTTAATTTGATAATTTATTTCTGGTTCAAGAGGAGACTTCTAACATGCCTTGTATGGGACAAGAGAGGGACTGTGGGCATTCAAATTCATCTTCCAAATTCACAATTTCTGTCGCCTACTTTGACTATAGGAGATTCCTTTCATTTTATAATCTTAGACACCAAACTAATTACTATTTTAGTACAATGTAGATATTCATTTTTATGCCACCTCTTGCTTCAATTTTTCACATTATTAGGAAAAATAGCTTTTCCTTAATAGTTCTTCCTTTCAGAAAAAACATGAGAATCCAACTTGAGATATAAAAGTTTTAGTGGAAAAAAAATGTCATGCTTCTATTATTCGATCATATTATGTGCTAAAAAAAAATTAAAGTTTATGTAAAAAGAATATTTTGACCTTAAATTCATTCAAATAATACTATTAACAAATTTGTAATTTGTTCTTAAAAAACATCTCAAATACTTCAAATGTTTAAAGTTAATTTTTAAATGAGGTAAACTTATTAGACATCTCATAATTTGAGTTGGAATCTAATAAAAATGAATGTTTATATATTCTTAACTAAAGTTAAAGAAATGAGATTCATCTTTAAAATAAAATTTTCATTTTCTTAAAAGTATTTTGAATTTTTTTTTCCTATTGCTGTAAGGTCTTGTAAAATTAAAGCCAAAGGTGTGTACACGTGGCAGCCAAGCATTGGGTAATGTTCTAAAAATAAAACTTTTATAAAAACACTTCATTCTAAGTTTCAGCCCATTCCTCCCACCGTCCAGACAAGCACACCTCTCCTCCTTCTTCTTCCCTTCATTCCTCTACCTTCCATCTACCATAACTCAAAATCTAACCGTTTGTTTCTCAAATTGAAGCTACCTAAGCATTCAGGACTCCAAGAGCTACGTTTCTACCGATTGATTTTCTGTTCAGAATCAGAGAATAAAACGATTAGTCTTATTCAAAGAATTTAGAATGAGTGCTTTCGTACATTTAAGAGCACACAAGCACAAGCAAGGTATGCACACAACCTACAGGTTCTCTAAGGATAAAAACTGCTCTGATACCATAAATGTGACATCCCAAATATCATATTCACATATAATATAATAGGATTCAGCTATTACAATATGTGAAAGCAGTTAAGAGATAAAGATGACAATATTTAAATATTTATACAGTCATCCGAAATTTAGTGGAAATTAAAACGAAATAAGACTTGAGTATACGTTCCCCAAAGTTCTCCAAAATACATAATAAACTAAAGATCGAAGGATGCCTAGAGAGTGTTTCCAAAAATTAACAAGCTATTGAAATAAGAACTAATAAACGTCCTAAGTACTAGGGGCTGGATCTTCCTCAGTCTCCCACGCCTGCTCCAAGGGTACCTGATCACCTACTGCTCACATCCAAAGGATTAGATGATCATCACAAGGGGGAAGGCAAACACATACAAACATACAAGTGCAAGGGTGAGCTAGGTCTCAAACAATCATACAATTTATTGCAAGAACATTCATACACACTTAAACATGTAAGTCATCATAAACATAAACATTCATTTCACAAAACTCACTAAAGTAAACATCATGTCATGTTAAGACCCCTAGACACGTCCGGACATAGAATGTATATAGAGCTGGGGCGGGTTGTGCACTTGTGGTGGCCTCTACTGCTTTGCAAAGTCATTGCCGAGGGGTTTCACCTGACCACACACAAGGCTGGTCCGTTACCGCGGAATAGACCTCCAGTGATAGCGCCTACCCTAGGACCTCCCACTACTCTCACCACACGCGTCAATCCTCTCTAAGTGAGAATGAAAGACCGTTAGAGTGTTAGGGATAACCCCCCATAGTGGAAGCCTCTTACATACATTCAATACACTAACTGATCTCACCGAGAGATCTTAATTTCATATTCAATCTGACCACTTCAAATTACCTGATATTCCTCTTGAATCAATAATGTACCTCATAAACAACTTTGCTTCATCAAACATAAATTTTCATAGTCATTCAAGTACATTCTTACTATATTGGCTCATACCAAACCCATACACCATCACACAACATCGACCATGTCATAAAACAACTCATACATTACATACTTTCACAAAACCATCACTTATTACCACAATTTCTTTATTATATTTAATTATCAATACTTAAGATTTCAAACAGCCTTGGGACCCTAACCAATGGTTTCAGAAGGGTCAAAAACCCCCAGAACGACCTAAAGAATGTCCAAAACGGACGTCCGGAACTCCCGAAACATCAAAAACAAAAACGACAGCAGAAACAGTGTGCTGAATGGTGCCCAGGTGGCGCCCAGCGCCAGGAAACAGAACCAAATGGCGCCCAACGCCAGTTAGGTGGCGCCCAGCGTGGATTCTGCAGGTTTTATGCAGATTTTGCACAACTCACACCCTTAAGTTCCGTTTTAGACCTTTTTATGAATTTCTAATCATTATAACTCGAAATTTAGGTGTATTTAAACTTGTCTAAAGGTGTATAAACATTCCTAACCTCAATTCCTAACAACTATGCATAGGTTTACACTAAAAAACCTCAATTTTCTCAACTTATAGGCTCAAACCTAGATTTAACACTTGAGGATTGTTCTTGGCTATTTTGACACTTCTCACAAGTCACTTTGAACTTACGTAAGTTGTCTTAACTGCCTAATTCAAGTTATAACCCCTAGAGCTCAAAACCACTACCTCACTTCCTCTAAACTCACCCAAAACACTAGTTTTTCCTCAACCTAAGGACTCAACTCCACTTCTACCATTTAGAACCTCATTTTAACCACTTTTATAGTTCTAACAAGTTATAATTAACTTGCCTAAGCTGCCTCAACAGTTCAAAAGAGTCCTAAACCTCTACCTCTCAAATTCACTACTTCCCTTCTCTTCAAATAACTCCAATTTCACCAACATAGAGACCAAAAACTCAATCTTACCTTTTTGCACCTATTTTTACCAATTTAGTGACTCAAACAAGTCACAATGCAGTGGATAAAACTGTCCCAATAGTCCAAATATGCTGCAAACCTCAATTGCTCAAAATCACTACCTTAATTCCTCTAAATGACCTAAATTGACCCTAAGACACTTGATTTTTCTTCCTAACAACACCACAACAGATTTTTCACACCAAAATAGTTCCAACATAAATAATTCATTTTTCAAAGTCATTCCAAACAGTTCATAGCCATAAATCACCAAATTCACATAACACACCCACTTCCATACATGCATTTCAAGTCAATAGAACCAATTTCATGACTTTAACAACATACCACTTCAAAATTTGTCATTTATTCACATTACACAATAAAAATAAGAAATAGAACTAGCTCCCCTTACCTTTAATGCGTCCGGCCAACTCAAGGGAGAATCCTAAACCACGTACTTTGAACCCAAAGTGTGAGAATCACCTAAAATCATCAATTGATGATGGAAAATGAATTTTAGGACTAATTAGAAGTTAGATTATGGGGGAAAACGAAATGGAATGCTTGCAATAAGCAATTTCATGTTTTCAACTCTAGGGTAAAATGGAAGAGGGGTTTTTCTTACAAGTTGGAAGAAACGGAAAATCAATCGGTAGAAACGTAGCTCTTGGAGTCCTGAATGCTTAGGTAGCTTCAATTTGAGAAACAAACGGTTAGATTCTGAGTTATGGTAGATGGAAGGTAGAGGAATGAAGAGAAGAAAAAGAAGGAGAGGTGTGCTTGTCTGGACGGTGGGAGGAATGGGCTGAAACTTAGAATGAAGTGTTTTTATAAAAGTTTTATTTTTAAAACATTACCCAATGCTTAGCTGCCACGTGTAGACACCTTTAGCTTTAATTTTACAAGACCTTACAATTGCCATGGATAACACTAATATTTTAAGATAATATTATTTCACATTTAAAGTATTGTCCAAACTTCAAAAAAGAATATTATTCTAAGTATATTACTTCAACATAATTATTACAAAAGTCTAAGAAGATGTGAGAAGTTGTTTTTCATTTTTCTTGTAAAAAATAATGAATAAATAATGTTAAGTAAATAAGTATTAAATTTTATTTTGTTTTAATTTTTGTAAGGTTAAAGAAATTACACGTATGCTTGTTATTTTAGTAAATCTCACCTGTATTCATTAAAGAAAAAATAATATTAATACAATTAATTTTGAAAGAATAATTACATATTAATGTTAATTTTGTTTTTAATAAATACATATGATACCAATTAAAGACCAAACACATTCTTAATTACCTCAATCATTAATAAAGTTTAAACGAAATACATTATAAAATTAATTTTGGTAGATGACATTCCCTGTCCCAAAATATTTGTAATTTGAACTTTGAAAAAATATATAAATTTACTGAAATTTTCACCTCTCTCTTCTGGAAGAAATACTGAATAAAGAATGCATATAGTAAGAGATTGAGATTATTTAAAGAAAATAAAATGGAAAAGGTGATATAAAAAATCTTAAAGAAGATGAGAAAGGTAAGATGTAATTAATGTTGGTGAGACACATGGGTGTTGGGAAATGGTGATTGATTGCATGTCCTACTACCTTCCTAAGTTTAAATGTTGTTTCCGCCATTTAAGACATAGCTGCCGAAGTTGCTGACTTGATTCAACGACCACAATTTCATGCTTTTCGCCATTTCCAACAGACACATTCATATTCATACCAGAATTGCACCCACTTTCTTCGCTCTTAATTCTCTTCTTCACCAAATAAAACAAAATCAATACTGTTTATCTTTTTTTTTTATAATAGTAATAATATCTAATAGTTTAAAAATCGACTTTAGATCTAATTTAATTTTATAAAATCGACTTATAAAATAAAGTTTACATTTATTTATATATTATGAATTTATTTTATCTTTAATCGATATAAAATTTTCAAACAGAGTCAGTTATCTAAATTATTAATCGATTATTATTAATATTATTATATTTTAGATTAACTAGTAAAACAAACTTCTTTGTAATGAATACACTCTTACTTGCTCAAGTTAGACAATTTTGCTGCAAAGGAATTTGGTCTAAATCCAAGTCTTCTTTTGAAAATTCCGTGTGAATGAAATGTTTTTTATCTTGTACATGTGTTTGTTGATGTGTTCTATATAAACGTGCTGCTCATAAAATTACAATATAGTGTTCAAATTGAATACTTGGGCCCTTCTCCGTCCTTGCATCATGGAAGAACATATTTTTTTAATTCTAACTTTTAATGCCGATGTTCGTACATGATGAAGTTTTCACATTCATTCTTGGTAAATTTTTGAGTGCTCAATCATAAGTTTGCTAAATTTAATTTTTCAGTTTTTTTTTTCCAAATATTAGTAAATTGAGAATTATTCGTTCTTGTTCTTGCAGCCTACCAAAGGGTAAAATATTTACTACCATGACCATGTGGTGGTTGTATTGAGTAGAACACAGTTATCTTGTTTTAGTGTAATCAATTCTTTATTATATTAATTTGTTGTATATATTTCATTTTAGTGTATTTTCTATTATGAAAAGAAATTATTTGAGAAACGATAAAAGATTATAATATTTCACTTTGCCTACTCATTATTCAAAGCTATATTGCTGCATAGTAAGTTTTACATTGAACTATAAAAAATATAAATAGAAAAAATATATCTTGTGATATTTTTATAAAATCGGTAGCTAAAAAGGTGAAATCGGATACAAACATTCTTGATCATTGAATTAACCACCAACAATGTATGGTAGCGAAAATCCTAGTTGCAAAATAGTTAACTATCACTAGTACAAAAACGTTGTTTAACATCATCCAGAAGATGTCGGGGTGCTGGTAACCCGACTTATATGAGTGGACGATGGCATTATGTAAATAGCTTGGTAAACTAGACGTCGATTTTAAGCTAAGGCAACGTTTATGATATTGTAGACGTCTCCACTGCCGTAAACCGACGT
The DNA here is from genome assembly GCF_000741045.1 of Vigna radiata var. radiata. NCBI lineage: Eukaryota > Viridiplantae > Streptophyta > Magnoliopsida > Fabales > Fabaceae > Vigna > Vigna radiata. The sequence goes on from NC_028354.1 coordinate 578,453, forward strand.
CTAATGGCCTGAGGTAGGTGAGAAGACAGTCTAGTGACGTCGGTGTTAACGGGGGCCGACGTCTACTGGGTTGCAATTAATGCTCTTCACCTAATTCCCAGGCACTTAGACGTCACTAGTCAAAAGGCGACGTCTAAGGCCTGTCTGGAAGGCGGAAAGACAAAAAATTCTTCAATTTAGACATCGATATTGAGGGGAAGTGACGTCTATGTGCCTATAATTAATTATGTTCACCAAACTCGAGGGCCTTAGAGGTCGGTTAGAAAGGCACCGACGTCTATGTTACTATAGACGTCGGCGCCCCATCACAACTGTCGTGAACATCCCTGACAGGAAATCAAACTTCAATCGGTTCAGCTTCCTAGACGTCGACTCCCCTCGAAACCGACGTCTAATGGGTATTCAAAAAGTCATTTTAAATGTTAACTTGGACGTCATATTAGTGAGATAATCGACGTCTAGGTGACTATAGACGTTGGTTTCTGAAGAAACTGACGCCCAATTTCATTTTAAATAAACCGCAAACTCTTCGCGACATTCAATTTCTGATATCGTCTTCCTCTTCTCCTTTTTCTCTTGCGGCACCTCTTCTTTTCTCGCTTGTGGCACCTCTTCTTTTTCTCTCTGGCGGCATTCTATTGTTGTTTCTGATATCTTTATCGTCTTCCTCCTCTCCTTTTTCTCTCTTGCGGCATTGCATCCTAGGTGCGTGGTTTTTTTTTTATGCTTACCATTTAAACTTTGTTTAGTCTTTCATCAATTATTTTCTGGTTGCACTGATTAAAATTTGCTTTCTTTGTGTTGTGTTTTAGTGTAGTTTTGTTCCTTTCTTGGGGGTAATGTAGTAACACATTCTCCATTTGCTAGCTGCCTCCCAGAAAAAGCGGCATCTTGTGAATTTCTTTTGGTTGTTTCAACCCAAAAACGATCCTGGGTCGTTGCCTAGTTATCGTTTCACCGTGATTTTTCCCTCTTGTGGATGAAAATGGAACTAAGCAACAACCTAGGTTCGGTTTTAGGTTGAAATGACTCATAAGAAATTCAAAAGAGGCAAGCTTCTTTTTGGGGGGAAACTAGCAAAAGGAGATTGTGCTACTAGGCTATCCAAAGACGGGAACAAAACTGCACTAAAACACAACCACTGGATTAGACGTTGGTTATTGTCCAGACCGACGTCTATATAATGTCCTTAGACATCCAATTAGTCCTACTCTAACGTTTAGTGACGTCGGACATGTCACTGACTGACGTCACTATAGATGTCGGTTATATTCATGTCCGACGTCCCATTGACGTCACCGAAAATGACGTCGGTTATTTTGTAGACTTTAAAAATCCAAAATAACCAACGTTAATCAGCGTTTTTCCACTAGTGTATCGATTTTCAAATCTATAACTAAATAACCATCACAATTTTGATTGCTAATTAATTACTAAAAATTTAGTTATTTTCAAGTATTGGAGAGCAATTTAGCAACCAAAATTCGAGTCACTAATGCAATGGATAATAAAAACAAATTTTAATTTAATAAAATGGTTTTTTATTGTTAATGCAATAATAAATAGATATGACTTTTAATTTAATTATAATATTTATCGATGTCTAAATACTTATATTCAAGTTTCAAACCAACTTATAAATACTTCATATTTAATTATATTAAATAACAATAAACTCAATATATATAATATAATATAGTAAAAAGTAATGTAATACATGATCTAACATAAAACCAAAATAAAATTAATTCTAAATACATATACAAATTTCAACGTCAATTAAACATAACTAATGTTCATGTGGAGTATCATCACTAGAATAGTCTACTACATTATCTCCATCGTTAAGAGGAATAGAAAGGTCTCATATCAGATTCTTCAACTAGATATGTTGTAAACTAAGTTTCATATGCTCTTCTTGTTGGTGTAAGCGCTCCTTCTGTTGCTCATGATCTTGCATCAATTGCGTCATCTTTTCTTGAAATATCTTGTCCTTAGCTTTTAGCTCACCATTTAATTTTTTAATAGTTTCACACACTATATGTGACTAATTATTAGAGCTTGGATGGTATAAAGTGAACACATGTAGAAGAAGTAAGCTTTTTTTTCTCAACGCACAAGTTCATACACATTCCCCTTATTTTCACCTTCAACAACAACAAAGTATATTTCATTGTCATCAATGGATGTGATTCCCCTTATTTCCACGTTCAACAACAACAAAGTATGTTTCATTGTCATCAATGGATGTAATAGGAGAGTTTTGCGAAGAATATCCTCCAAGTATTTGATATTGTTGGGATTTTTCTTGGCACTGCTTATATTTCTCGTGAAAATGAAGTCAAATGTAATTGTTGTGAAGAAAACATGTAATAAATATTAAAATATGGCTTAAAGTTTAAACACACCAATCGTACCTTCGCCGGATCTACTAATATCCCATCAACTGGTATCACATGTCCCAAGAACTGCATTTCCTCCATCCAAAACTTGCACTTGGACAGTTTGTCATACAATTTCTTCTCCCTCAACACCCCAAGCACTATCCTAAGATGGTTAACATGCTCCTCACGAGTCACGAAGTAGATAAGAATATCGTCTATAAAGGCTACGACAAACTTATCTAAGAAGGGCTGAAAGATTTTGTTCATATAGTCCATGAATATGGCTAGAGTATCATTAGTCACACCAAACGGCATAACCACATACTAATAATGACTATATTTAGACCTGAAGGCAGTTTTCTGAACATCACCTGCCTTAACCAAAATCTGATGGTAAGCCAATCTCAAGTCAATCTTGGAGAACCTTGTAGCTCCATGCAACTGCTCCATCAAGTCATATATTTTGGGCAATAGATATTTATTATTGATGGTTAACTTGTTCAGTTGCAAGTAGTCCACACAAACCTAGGAGCCACCATCCTTCTTCTTTACTAACAAAACTAGAGCACCCCACGACGATACAATCGACCTAATCAATTGTTTCTCCAACAACTCTTCTATCTGCTTCTTTAGCCCTACCAACTCAGTTGGAGCCATCCTATAACGAGTTATTGATAATGGCCCTACACTTGGTACCAGATCAATAGAGAACTCAAGCTCTCTCTAAGGAGACCACCCTGACACTTCCTCAAGAAACACATCCAAGAAATCATTCACAATTGAGTGATCTAAACTCTTTCCACTCTAATCCACTTTTAAATGAGTCAAAAACAAGAAGCAACAAGACCCATCCTTCACTTCAATCCACACATGTCCTGAAGATAACTCAACTGACTCTTCCTTCTTTGGAAACAACAACCTCTTCTCACCACAATCTATGAGAATGCAATATGCAGATAGTCAATCCATCCCTAAGATAACCTTCAAGCCTTTCAGAGGTAAAATAGATGAGGTTAACTCTAAATTGATGTCCCTCAACAACCATGGGACATCTAGAACACACGGTAGATGTCGTGACCAACCCAAAAGCTGGAGTACACACAATTATATCATATTGTAGCTCTCTCACCAGCAAACAAAACTCATGCACACAAACATCGGACACAAAAAGAGTGTGTCACTCTAGAATCAAACAAAACACAACAAACCATACCATACAACAAACAATTGCCGATAATAAGGTTACCTGATCCCACTACCTCTGACCCTGACATAACATATACCATGCTCGTGGCATGAGGTTTGGTACCTCCTCGGTGTTGAGACGTGCCTGACCTATACGACTGAGATCTTGACCCTCTAGCTGATGAACAGTCCACGACAAGATGTCCTTCTTTCCCATAGTTGTAACACTTTCTAGCACCACTCAAATTAAGACAAGAATTTCTATAATGTTTTCCTCCATATGAAAAGCACTTCACTCCACCAGGTTGACCTACCTGACTTGCTGACTGGGAAGAAAACCCCCTAGACCCACGAGAGGGAGGCTTGGGATAGGGTGTCTTCCTAGCCATCTGATTGTGCTTTGGCCCAGATGGTCTGCCAACTCTAGGAGGTTGCTTCTACTGATTATCCACTTCTTTCTTTGTCTTCTCCATCAATCTAGCTCTCTCCACTAAAGCACGAAACTCCTTTTTATGCACAAGCCAACAAATAACTTGATATCACCATTCAAACCATTTTCAAATTTTCGCCACTCCTCATCCATGGACAATGTGTGAAAATGCAACAGATGTTTAAACTTATCAGCATACTAAAAAACAAACATATCACTTTGTACCAACTATAGAAATTCCACTTCCTTAGCAAATCTGACATTATCATGAAAGTTTTATGCATAAAACTTCTTTCTGAACAACTCCTAGGAAATTGGAGTATCATTACTCCCCAACAAGGATCTGCTCCACCAATGATTAGCTTCACTAGTTAGCAGGTACTCTATGTAAGCTAATTTGTTCTACTCAGGGCACCTCTTGACATCATAAATTCTCTCCATATCACAAAACCATTGATCTGCTCCATCTGAACATATCACAAAACTTGGTTGGGTGATGTTGTAAGAAACTCTCAAGGCTCCAATCTTGAGACTGAATATGGAAACAAGAAGACCCAACTAAAGCTCTACCACTTCTCATCAAATTTATACATTGCCTCTGGGATGCCTCAGCTGACACCTTGGCAGCTTCCAACTACTATAAAGCAATTGTGTTTTGTTGCAGCAAAGCGTCATTCTTTTCATTGTTTTTATAACAAATTCCATCATTCTCATTAGGTATGGAGCATCGAGATTTGTGGGTAGAGGGGAGGAGGCCTAGGTGTCATCTTCTGCTCACACTAAGAAAAGCCATCAGTTAATTAATTAGTTCATATGATATATATTTGTTAATGAGGAATTGAATAATATCAATTATACTAACCTATCATTCCTCTGTTGTCCGACTCTATACAAAGAGTCGCCAAGTCTCCTCATCAATGGCCTTATATGTATTACATGGAGACTTATTTTTTTTTCTTCCATAAATATATCTCGAGGTCAACTTACTTTTAAAATTTCGTAAGTTTTCAGCAACTGTTGATAAACACTTATTTCTAAGTGTTGCGATATTTGGAATGTCAAATGTCAGTTGAAATAAACATAATAAAGTTGTATCAGTACAAAATCATCAATATAAACAAATTGTAATTCAAATGATATTAACTAACTTACCCATATAATGTTCTGATCAACCTCGAACACATGGTCAAAAGATGGAGTAAGAATATTAATCCTGTCACGTGCCACTACTCCAAGGTATGATCGGAAGTCATCTGGATTGGGGTCAGTTACCACACCAGTGATCACGTTAACATTCACTGGTGTTCTTTCACCACTATTTTTTCTGATCAAAAGTCGTGTCATCTTGATGGGTCCTCTAGTGGATCTGGAAGGGGGAGCCTTGTGACACCCGAGCACTGACGAGGGCGGGGAGTGATCGCCGGTGCAAGAGGCATGGTGCGGGGGGCACAAACAAGGAGCGGCTCTAGGCAGGCTTCCAGTGGAAGGGACACATGGACGAATCAAACATACACCAGAATGAGAGGGATCTAGAGACTGTATAGGTATTGGACTATACGGTTGAAGGATAGCTTAAAGGAATTGGTTTGTGGGGGCAGTCAGCAGTCCCTGTAAGTTGTTGGGGCATTACAAGCCTCATCCCCTGAAGAATGTGGATGGTCAACCATATATCTTTCAAAATAAATAAAACATGCAATATTAATAAAAGACTTATGTAATATCATATAATTTAACAAAACATGTAATAGTAATCATAAGAAATATTAATAAAAAACTTATGTAATATTAATAAAAAACTTATACAGAAATTTGAAATTCATACATAAAGATATGAATTCATCACATGTATATTCTCTCATCATGATCTGACCGAATTGCATGTACATCGTCAACCAGAGGTTGGTCATCCAAATTTTTCATAGTTTAAAATGAACGGTTGTCAGCAATATGAATATTAATCAGATTGTCTTCGTTAACTTCAATTTGTTTTTTTCCTTGAAGAGCGACATACCAATTGTCAGACGCAGGATCTTTGACATAAAAAAACCTGAGATGCTTGATGTACCATGATAAACAATGGAACAACTCTTATTTTCACAAGATCAACTAGTGTCATTCCCAATTCATCTATTTTCACACCACTCTTATTGTCAAACCACTTAAATTTGAACAATGGAACAAAAAACTTGGTGTAATCAACCTCCCATATCTCTTCTATTATACATAATATCTCATTGATCCAAGTAAAGGAGATTGATCTTTTGATGTCGAAAATTGAAGCGACTCAGCTTCTAAACTGACTCCACTATTTTGTATTGTGCTTTTATCATCCAAAGTCTTCGTATAAAATGTGCAATTATTGACTTCATAACATGTACAACATACGACATCAAACTTTACACCATTTGCAAGCCACAATAAAGTTTGAGAAGAATGTGGCACTTTGTCAATTTCAGATTTGAACCAAGACATAAATGTTTTGTTATGCTCCATCAACTGCCATTTCTCTGATTGTCTTGGATTTTTATTCTTAACAATGGCTTTGTGTGCTTCCAAAAAAGGGATCACCTCATCTGTGTTGTTCAATATATAAAGATGTGCTTGCAACAATTCTTCGCGATCTTTTGTCACCACATTCACACCTCAGATGCTTTTACTTGTAGAACATTTATTCAACCATGATGTGCGAGGAACTCCTATTGGATTCGTTGATGTCATGTAATCTGAACAAAACTCGATACTTTCTTCAGCAATATACCTTTCAATCATTGAACCTTCGGGACGATATGGATTTTTAACGTACCCCTTCAAAATCTTCATATAACGCTCAATAGGATAAATCCATCTTAAGTATACCGATCCACACAACTTGATTTCTCTAATCAAATGAACAAGTAAATGTACCATGACGTGAAAAAAAGATGGAGGAAAAAACATCTCTACTTGACACAAGATGATAAAAATCTCGCCTTGAAGTTCATCTAACTTTGTAGGATCAATGACTTTACTACATATTGACGAGAAAAATAAACACAACATGTTTATGGTCTGCCTAACATTTTTGGGCAAAATTCCACGAATAGACACCAGTAACAATTGTTGCATTAAGATGTGGCAATCGTGCGACTGCATGCCAACAAGCTTTAAGTCTTACATCGACACTAAACTCTTCATATTTGAAGAGTATCCTTATGGTACTTTAATACTCTTTAAACAAAGACAAAAAATTATCTTCTCTTGTCTAGACATTGTGTAACATGCAGGGGGCAAATAAGTATGTTTACCAATCTCCCTGGGTGCCAACTCTTCTCGAATATTCATGTCAACCAAACCCAAACGAGCATTCACTCCATCTTTTGTCTTTCCTTGAATGTTGAGTAGTGTATCAGTCAAGCTATCACACACATTCTTCTCTACATGCATCACATCTATGCAATGTCTAACATTTAACTTTGACCAGTATGGAAGATCAAAGAATATTGATTTCCTCTTCCAAGGGGTCGTTATAGATGACTTCTTGGATGTTTTCCCAAATACATGATGTATTTTACTAACTTTTTCAAGAGTTTAAAGGCTAGTAAGTGGATTTGGTGCTTTGTCCCTCTCTTGATATCCATTGAGTGCTTTTTTTAACCATCGATATGGATGATTACGTTTTAGAAATCTTTGATGACGCAGATACATTGTCTTTCTTCCGTGTTTCAATTGATGAGCTGTAGTGTTTTCTTCATAGATAGGACATGTTTTATGACCCTTGACACCGTATCTTGAAAAATTACCATAAGCTAGAAAGTCATTAATGGTGCAAAATAACATTGCACGGATCACAAAAGTTTCAGAAGCAAATGCATCAAATATTTCAACCCCATCAACCCACAAAAACTTCAAGTCTTCAACTAGTGGGCTTAGATAAACATTTATGTCATTTCCAGGCTACTTTGGACCAGATATCATCATAGACAACATCATGTACTTCCTCTTCATGCACAATGCAGGAGATAAGTTGTAAATTATCAATATAACTGGCCAACAACTGTGATTGGTACTCAGATTACCATAGGGGTTCATTCCATCAATGGCTAAACCAAGCCTAATATTTCTACACTCTTTACCAAATTGGGGGAATCGTTGATCAATATTTTTCCATTGCTTTGAATCAGTTGGATGACGAAGCAGCCCGTCAATTTTTCTCTCATCTACATGCCATCTAAGGATTTTAGCATCTTTGGGATTCACAAACAAACGCTTAAGTTTGGGCACTATTGGAAGGTACCAAACTACTTTTAAACCAGATCCATTTTTTTCTATTTGACCATTATCTTCACTATTGTTTTTTTACTTGTATCGTGATAACCCACATTTTGGACACTTTGTCAAAAAGTCAAACTCTTTCCTATAAAAAAATGTAGTTTTTGGGACAAGCATGTATCCTTTTATACTCCATACCCGTTGGACAAAGAATTTTCTTTGCATCATATTTACGAGTGGGTAGTGTATTTCCATCTGGCAGCATTTCATTCAACAACGTCAACAATTTTGTGAAACTCTTATCAGTCCATCCATTGGTCGCCTTCATATTCATTAGACTTAATACTGCTGAAAAACGTGTGAACTTAGTTAAACCGACATACAAAGTTGTTTCTGCATCAGTCAACATTGTCTCATACACATGAGCTTTGGCAAAATTTTTTACGCCAACATCATAGATCATGTCCTCTAATTTGTCTTCATCTGGTCGATCTTCTTCCATGGTGGAATCAATAACATTTTCAGTTTGGGAGTCAGTCGGAAAGTGCATTTCTTCGTCGTGCCATATCCATGTTGTATAGCATCTTAGGAAACCATCATAGATAAGATGTTCTCTAATTTGGGTTGCGTTCAACTTTCTTGCATTCAAACAGTTCACACAAGGACATCTAAACTTCACTTCATCATCACTTCACCCCTCATTACGTTGCGCAAATTGTATAAATTCCTCTACCCCTCTCTCATACTCAGCACTAATGTGTGGTAAAGTAATCCAATTTCGATCCATATGTAAATATTTTGACTTATAAATTCTACAAAATTACAATACAAAAAAAAACATTGATCATCTAACGACAAATTTAGGTTAATTCAATTCAATCATAAAATCATTCAATCAAAACCATTGAAATAATAACATATATTCTGTTTGAAAACAGGTAGGCTTCTTTTTACACCAAGAGGGGGGGGGGGTTGAATTGGTGTTGTATCAAAAATAAGTTCTTTTCGCAATCTTGAAAATAAAGTAAAATTTTTTTTGAACTTTCTTGAAATACAAGCAATCAGAAAATGTATGCAGCAGAAAAACGTAGTTGACTGCGTGAAATATAGAGTCGACTGGAATGTAAAAGATAAGGGATAGAGAAAATCAAACACAGGTTTTTATACTGGTTCGACCAACAATGCCTACATCCAATGTCCTTCCACCCAGGAAGCAAATGCACTATAATGGTTGCGGGTTTTACAACAAGGAATTTATAGAAGACCTCAACGTCAAAAATATAAATCTCCTATCTAACCCAAAACCAAAGTATAGCTGCAGAACAAAACCAGAATTGCAGCAAGAATCCTCTCTTCTGCAATTTGCAACACCACTTTGAACAATCCTCAAAGTGAACTATCCCCCTGTATCACAACAAGTCCAAATCCAGCAGTCTTCACAGGATGTCAAGCCTTACAAACAATTCAGCAGTCTTCCCAAGATGCCAAGCCTTCAACACGATCACACAAAAACACCTTCTTGTGTAGATAATGATCAACAAATGTAAGCGCAGAAAACCTCCTCTTTGAATCTCGTTCAAGAAAGATCATCACCGTCTTCTTGGAGAATTCTTGGAGCTAAGAGAAATCTGAAACAAAAATGAAAATTATTAGTTCATCAAAAGTCCTCTGAACAAACTTGTGTTTAGCCTATTTATAGATTTCTTTTGTACAGTCAGATTCTCAATCGAATACGGTACTAATTCAGTCGACTGTATTATGACAGTTATAACAGATCAGTCAACAAAGTAGCTTTCAGTCAACCAAAAACAAAACACATTTAATACAGTTGACCAAGTCATCAAGCTCAACCAAATTTTAAAAATGTAGTTGTTAGAGTGCAAGAGCATAATAGAATTCCAAATCAGATAACAGATACAGTCGAATATGTAAAACACATAGTCGACTTCAACCATGTAAAACATTTTGAAATTATTTTCTTCTCAAAACTACACAAAGCACTAATTCTCAAAATCTGCACAAAGATTTTAGCATAGTCGAATCCATTAATAATGTAGTCAACTGCACTAGAACTTTGTCACACAATTATAAATTCATAAAAGTGCTTGTGGTTTTCAGCTTTAAAATATGTTTAGTAATATATATGAAATGATGCATAACACATAGCACATAAAGCATGTAAACACATTCTAGATATATATCAATCAATCAACATAGGAACATGCAACACAGTACATAATCATGTTCACAGATATAATAATCAATTTGCATAAGAACATGTAATAACAACAAACAACATATGCATGTTATTAAGCAATGTGTTGTCATAATAAAAAACTAGATTGATATAGAAATTGTGTTGTCAACAATCTCAACAATCTCTCCTTTTTTTGGTGATGCATAACCATGATTAATAACCAACCATGTTTGCACAATCTAATACAAAACAACAAAATATCAAGCAGAATATGAGATAGAATGAAAATGCATTCTCCCCCTTTCATAAAGCTTCCATGCATTCTCACCCCCTTTGTGCATTAGCAAAAAAGGTATGCTCTTGATATTTATGCTGAAATATCAAACAGAGATGCATCAAAAAGAGTATGCAATATTCAAGATGTAGTGATGCTCTCATTAGCACATTTTAAGCACATGAGAATGATAACTCCCCCAGAAATGTAGGCATGTGAAATACAAATGTATAAAATGTCATACTCCCCCTGTCATTATGCATGCATATTAAAATCAAATCAGATGCACAATATAGTATAACCCAGAGTACACAAAGCAGTATAGTACAGATTTGTATCAAATATAAGATATCAAACAACTTAGTCATGCAATGATACAATCAACAATATCACAATATTATCTCAAATAGGATATGTAAAAATAAATTTATATCAGAGATAATAACAGAGAATAAGAGTAAGCAATCAATAAAAGAATGACCAAATTCCACAATTGGAATTTATAACCCTGTTAAGAACCATAGATCGATGTATTTTCCCAGTCGAATACATTGCTTTCCAAGGTTTTTGAATTCCACTTGTAGTTCCAAAAGCAATGTTCTTCCTGCAAAAGTTTCAAAGATCCTTTCCAGATCAAGCATTTTAGTTAAGCAAGAAATATAATCAATAGTAACAGAAGTCAAAATGTAAAGATGTGTAATAAATTAAGCATAATCGACTTCATTCAAAACACAGTAGAATCAATCAATTAGTAGATTAGATATTAATCACTCAGATTAAAGCAATTGAGATTGATTCAAAGTGCTAATTTCATTTTCTTGAAAGAAGATATTACAATGAGGGACACAAAACAAGGAAAACAACAAAGAAGACAACAAAAGATGGCATTATACGCCATACACAAAATATACTTTGTAAAGATAGAAGAAGTGATGTGTATCATTCATTCCTTTCCTTCATCGACTGAACTCATGAATATACATTTATCTTGGTTCTTATCCTTCAAGAGTTGCATAATGAAGTTTATCTTTGACTCCAGTTGTTCAAGCTTATCCCCAAACAGTTGAACTAGATCAACAAAATAGGTTTCATAACGATTGTTAGACACAGAGTCGAATTTATGAGTTCCAAGTGAAGAAATTTCTCCAAAAAGGTTTGTCTAGTAATTATCTTCATCATAATGCCAGCCTTTTTCACTCCAGACAAGTCCAAGTGAGCCAAGAGTGTTGAAGTTAATGATATTTGTATTTGTGCTTGAGTACTTTCTTTCACCAGAGATGTTTACTCCATGAAGTACCAATATGTTACTAACAAGAACACCATATGGAAAATGTCGAACAAAAAATTGAGTAGCCCTGATCATATGGTCCTTGAGTACTTCTATCCAGTTGGTGGGAATGTTGTTCTTAATGGCATGTAAAAGATATACATCTTCAACAGTCATTTCGTCCAGCACCAATCTCCCAAGTAGAGTCAGTTGTGCCAAAATGTATGCCAGTAACATCTCCTCAATTCTAAGATCCTTATGGAGTAACATGTTTTCCCTTATTTCTCTAATAGGAACATTAAGCCAACCTCTAAATATATCCTTTTTATCTAACCAACGATTTATCTGAGAATTATGTTTATGCGAGAGGATTCCATCGGGTTTGAGACTAGTTGTCTGTCGCCAAATATCGTTGTAGATGATGATATCAACACCTTTGACTCTTGAAGTAATGTTACCATCAATAATTCTCAAATGATGATAGAAAGCTCTGACAAGATCAGGAAACCATACTCCATTCATTTGTACCAATGTAGTCAAATTTTGTTTCTCAATCCATCAAGGAAACTTAAAATTTTCTTTTTCAAATAGACTCGGATCCAAATATCTTGGGGGAGTAACTTCCTTTGGATATCCCATATGGATTTTCACTTCAGAGTCTTTATCACAAATTAAATCTTCAGTATCTGCTTCCTTGAACAAGGTAATGGATTTTCCTTTTTACCTTCCTACGAGATGAGTTTTGGAAGCCATTTTCTATCTTGTTCCATACATCCAGAGTTCAGTCAAGGGTCATTGGAAGTACACAAATAAGGTGTGTGCTAGTGTCAGAAAAGAGTGCAGCAATGACATCATGAAAAGAAATGGCGTGAAAGATCAAAAGAAACTCATAATAAAAATTTGATAAAATATTGTGAGTGCATATGTCCAAAAACAGGAACATAGTTTAATGAATTATTCAGATAATCGACTAAGACAAATTGAAAAGCATAGTTTCAATTCAATCAATCAATCAACCAGACAATCAATTTAAACAAGATGTTCATGCAATCACATAATCACAACCAGTCAGTTTAACCAATAATGCAGTGAATTGATACAATATTACCCGTTGTAGATACTCAAGATTTTTTATGCATTCCATAATTGATTCATCCTTGAGATCAACTGCATCTGCAATGTATTCTGCAAAACATAATAAGTTTCAGTTGTTGGTACCCATTTAACTTTGGGTTCGTGATTGTCAGTCTTTGTTACTTGTTCCTTTGGTATCCAAACATATAACCCTTTAGGAACAACAACATTTCTGTAATAGCAATTTTTAACAGTATGGTCAACACAATTACAATAGAAACATGCATTTCTAGCAGGTTTACTTAAATCAGTAAATTTCTTAGCATTGGTTCTGTTAGATTGAGTTTTGTAACCAAATCCTTGCCTGTATATAGCTCTGCCAGATGATTTTAAAATAGTATTTAAATTGTCTCTACCTTGAGTAAACTTAGCTAGCGTGTTAGTCAAGTAATTAATCTTTTCAATATGAGCAGGACAATTTTCACATACTTTTTCAACAGTAACAGTTTTAATTTCAACATTCTTAGCAAATAACAAAGCTTCTTTTAATTCTTTCTCTAATTTTTCATTATCAACAACAAGGTTATTAATCCTAATCTCGTAGTCTCTTCTTTCAGAGTTTAGTCGATTAACCTTGTACTGTAGTCGCATTACTTCAGCATGCATTTCATTGAATGTTTCAATTAGTTGCTGATACTTCTCTTCTATTGGAAGCTTCTCAAATTCTTCATTGCTGTCACTGTCATCAGTTAGTATTCTAGCCATGTGGGAGATGTTTCATTCTTCCTCTTGATCAGCATCTTCATCACTTGAGCTTTCAGAATCTGAGTTCTCCCAAGCAATGTATGCTCCTTTTCCTTTCATGTTTCTACCTTGAGGAAATCTCTTCTTACCTTTCTACTTCGACTTTAGATCAGGACAATCAGACTTGATGTGACCTTCCATTCCACATTCATAGCACTGAACAACATTTGTACTGAAGCTTTTCTTTTTGCCTTGACCTGCAAGGTTAGTCAGTTGACTATCATTATTTAACAGTCGACTAAATTTTCTTACCATCAAGGTCATTAATTTTTCTCGTCCATGTCTGTTTCAGAGTTGTTCTTGCATGTAGCCTTCAAAGTAATGAACTTCTTCTCTTCAATATCCTCTTCATCCTTCAGTCTACCGAGTTCCAATTCATGTTCACGTAACTTGCCAAACAAGGTAGCCATGTTCACTGTTGTGAGATCTTAGGATTCAGATATTGTTGTGACTTTTGGTTGCCAATTTTTGTTCAGACTTTTCAAAATCTTGATATTGATATCTTGTTTGTCAAATACCTTCCTGAGAACCATGAGATGATTTACAATGTGAGTAAACCGTTTCTGCATATCATAAATGTTTTAACCAGCTTTCATTCTGAAAAATTCATACTCTTGTATCAATGAATTCTTTCTTGCTCTCTTTACTTCATTTGTGCCTTCTTGAGTTATCTCTATGACATCCCACATTTCCTTTGCAGTTTTGCATTGAGATATTCTAAAAAATTCATCAATAGTTAGTGCAGATGCAATAATATTTCTAGCTTTAATATCATACTGAGCCTTTCTATTTTCATTAGCAGTCTACTTAGTAAAAGGTTTTAAAACAATGTTCTCATCAACAGTTTTTGTAGGCACAAAAAGACCATTTAATGTGGCATCCAAAATTCCTTTGTCTTGCGATTCAAGAAAGATTTGCATTCTAATTTTCCAAAATGGATAATTTTCACCAGCAAAAAGAGGTGGTCTGTTTGTTGAAGCACCTTCACCAAAAGTTTTAAAACAGGAAGCCATCCCTAGGTTTATATAGTTGAATAAGAGAAAAACATAGTCGACTAGTTTTTCAAATATCTTATGAAAACCAGCTCTGATACCAAATGTTAGAAAACAGGTAGGCTTCTTTTTACACCAAGAGGGGGGATGAATTGGTGTTGTGTCAAAAATAAGTTCTTTTCGCAATCTTGAAAACAAAGTAAAAAGCTTTTTGAACTTTCTTGAAATGCAAGCAATCAGTATATGTATGCAGCGGAAAAACGTAGTTGACTGCGTGAAATATAGAGTTGATTGGAATGTAAAAGATAAGGGATAGAGAAAATCAAACATAGGTTTTTATACTGGTTCGGCCAACAATGCCTACATCTAGAGTGTCCTTCCACCCAAGAAGCAAATGCACTATAGTGGTTGTGGTTTTTACAACAAGGAATTTATATAAGACCTCCATGTCAAAAATATAAATCTCCTATCTAACCCAAAACCAAAATATAGTTGTAGAACAAAACTAGAATTGTAGCAAGAATCCCCTCTTCTGCAATCTGCAACACCACTTTGAACAATAATCAAAGTGAACTATCCCCAGGTCCAAATCCAACAGTCTTCACAGGATGCCAAACCTTACAAACAATTCAGCAGTCTTCCTAGGATGCCAAGCCTTCAACACGATCACACAGAAGCACCTTCCTTGTGCTGATAATGATCAACAAATGTAAGTGCATAAAACCTCCTCTTTGAATCTCGTTCAAGAAAGATCACCACCGTCTTCTTGGAGAATTCTTGGAGCTAAGAGAAATCTGAAACAGAAATGAAAATTATCAGTTCATCAAAAGTCTTCTGAACAATCTTGTGTTCAGCCTATTTATAGATTTCTATTGTACAGTCAGATTCTCAGTCGAATACGCTACTAGTTCAGTCGACTGTATTATGATAATTATAACAGATCAGTCAACCAAAAACAAAACACATTTATACAGTTGACCAAGTCATCAATGCTCAACCAACTTTTAAAAATATAGCCGTTAGAGTGAAAGAGCATAACATAATTCCAAATCAGATAACAGATACAATCGAATATGTAAAACACATAGTCGACTTCAACCATGTAAAACATTTTGAAATTCTTTTCTTCTCAAAAATACACAGAGCACTGATTCTCAAAATTTGCACAAAGATTTTAGCATAGTTGAATCCATTAATAATGTAGTCGACTACACTAGAACTTTGTCACACAATTATAAGTTCATAAAAGTGTTTGTGGTTTTCAGCTTTAGAATATGTGCAATAAAACATATGAAATGATGCATAGCACATAACACATAAAGCATGTAAACACGTTCCAGATATATATCAATCAATCAACATACGAACATGCAGCACAATACATAATCATGTTCATAGATATAACAATCAATTTGCATAAGAACATGTAATAACAACAAACAACATATGCATGTTATTAAGCAATGTGTTGTCATAATCATAAACTAGATTGTTATAGAAATTGCTTTGTCAACAATCTCAACATATTCAACATAAAAATAACATTGTGAAATAAAAAATTTAAACTTTAAAATCATACCATCATACAAAATTATACAATCATATAAATTTATTCAAAGATACAAAATTATACGATCATTCAATCACATATTCAATCATACAAAATTACACAATCTAATAAAAGTAAAATTTTAACATTAATATAAGAACTTGGTAATGTAAAAAGCCAAAAACGATGAACAACCCGCGATTAAAACGCTAGAATAATCAACTCTAAAATATTCAAACCTACAAAAATATACAAACAAATATTAGTTTAAGAAATAAAGACAAACATTAAAACACAATTTACGACTAAAGGGAAGAATCGAACAAACCTAATATAAAAACGTTTCTAACGATTTTGATCAGTTAAAACTCTTCCCCCAACGTTGAAAATGGCAACGACACCGAACAAAAATGAGTTTAAACGGTGTAATAGAGGGGACAATACTATTTGTGCGACGACAACGACGAAGATATGGAAGCAGAAGCTCTGAAATTGTTTTCGCGAAGGAGACGATATTGTTCATCATGTGTTTTTTATTTTTTTAGCCTAGAGGGGAATCGGTCGCGGTTCACAACTTAACCGCGGTAATAGAGGTGAATAGGTCATGGTTCACCACTTAACCGCGGCCTATTCCCCTGAAAAAAAATCAAAATGGCATTTTTGAAATTCTTTTGAAACCTTTATGTCACGATTTAGCGTCCAACCGTAGCCTATCCCCTTAAATATTTAAACTTTATTCAGATCAGGGAATAGGAACCGCGACCTATTCCCTGATGTTCTGAATCCTCCCAACTGCCTCCCAACTGTCTTTGTGGGGAATGTCAGAAATCTGCAGGGGGAATAGGTCGTGGTTCTTAGAGCAACCGCGGTCTGTTCCCCCTGCACATTTCTGATATTCCCGCCAAGTTAGTATCTCTAATAAATTCGCAAGGGGAATAGGTCGCGGTTGCTCACAGAACCACGGCCTATTCCCCTGCGAATTTATTACAGGAACTAACTTGGGGGGAATGTCAGAAGTGGTAGGGGGAAATAGGCCGCAGTTGCTCAGAGAATCGCGACTTATTCCCCCTGCAATTTAATTTATTCGTACTGACGTGGCATCAATGTCAGAAATTTGCAAGGGGGAATAGGTCGCGATTCCCCTCTGAACCGCAGCCTATACGTTCGATTTATTTTCGAAAATGCCACCGCACAATATTATGTTGCAATTTCTGGTGAACTGATGCATAATGTGCGAGATAAAAACTCTACTTTTTACTAGTGATACACTATTTAGACATAACCATGAGTACACAACAAAAACACAATACACTCATAACCTACAAGGAAAGAACTGCTCTGATACCAAAACTATAACATCCCAAATATAGTATAAATACTATAATAAAGTCATCACAAAAATAATAAAGTAAGAACAGGCGACAACAAGAAATATAAAGTTAATATAGTCATCAAGATAACCATAAAAACTTTATATACAATCCAACGTTTAAACCAAAACTATATACATGCAAACAAACTAAGGAACTAAACATCTACTGGTCCTTCCTCTAGGGCCTGGTCTACTGACATTTCATCGCTTTCTCGCTCATACCCATCAAATGATCATAGCCAAGAAAATAGTACAAGAACATACAACAAAACACAAACAAGAAGGGTAAGCTAGATAAATAAGATAATTCATATATATTAGATTACAATTTCAAACATCTTATACATGCCATAACCTAGACAAGACAAGACTCATCCGGATTACTTTTAATGGTAATACAGCTAGTTGAAACCAAGCTACCAAGGTTAGTCCATTTCAGTTGCCTAGGGCCATGATCAAAGCTTATAGACAAGAACCTCTCACTACTCTCACCACGTGACTCACCCCTCTTTAGTTGAGAATGAATGATCATTAGAATGTCAGAATAGACCACCAGTCCAAAGCTTCATACATTCATACAACAACAACACATGCACGGCCATGTACCTCTCCACGAGTCATGGAATTACATCCAACAACCATTCACTTCCTTCACAAACTTTTCATCACAATATTCATATGCATCATTTCCATTCACATGTAAATCATATACAAATCCATTCATTTTACATTTACTAACATTATACAAAATCACTAATTATAAGTCAAAGAACCATAATCAACCCAACAAGTCATCAGAAGTCACATAATAACACAATTTTCTTTAAGGCATCTTAATACCCATTTAAGTAAGGGAAATGGCTTGGAAATCCTCACCAACAGCTCCGGAAGTGTCCAACCCCCCTTCCCCCAAAATGACTTAAAGAACGTACATAACTCATACCATGAACCCCGAATTTGGTATTTCCAAAACCTGAAAAAGAAACCAAAACTAGTGTGGTAGCACCTAGAAGTTACCCCTCAGTGTCATAGCCATTGGAATGGTGGCACTCAACAACAGAAAGCTAACACTCAATGTTGGCGCCCTTGGAATGGTGGCGTTCAACGCCAGAAAACTATCCCTCAACGCCATATTAGTTGACAACCAACTGTTTTCATGGACTTTGATGCACTTGAGACTTGTTCTAATGATCAAATGGATTCCTTATACACTAGAATTGATACAAAAACATATTTAGAATTAAAACAAAGTACCCATTTATCATTAGACCCAAAATTAGGTGCATTAAGTCCATTTGACAACTTCAAAAGTACCTAAACTCAAAACAACACTTTTTAATCCCTATATCAGTTTACCAACTGCATAACCAAGTTTAATTACGCTTGTTAGCACCCTCCAACTCTTTTTAAACACAACACTAACCATTTTTTTACTAAACTTTTCTCATTTGATAGCTTACACAAGTCCAAATAAGTCTCCTAACACATTCCCAACTATCAAACATAGCCCCCATTGCCTAACTCAAATTCTCACTAGTCAAAACCTCCTTTTTACACTAAATATACCCTCAACTTCAATAATAATCCCCTTACATGTTTCATACCAGATTGTTTTCAATTTAACAATGCTTACAAGTCTAAAATGACCTCAAAACAACACTCAACCAGTTGCTTCATCACTCCAACACTCATTGATAAAATTCACCCATTAAAACTCTTATTTTGACCTTCAAAACCCAAACAAAAGGACTCTTCTATAAACCAATCACCTTGCATTCATTTCCAAGCATTAGAATAATTTTATTACACATGATTAATACAGTTTCACTCATCACAAACATACAATTTCAACATGTCAACAAAACATGACCAAATCCTCAATTTCATAAAATCCTCATATAACCAAACATAGACATTTCTAAAAGTTTAACTACAATACATAGAGATACAAATTTTTTTAACATAATCACAAACTAAAACAAAGGTTATAGCTTCCCTTACCTTTAAAACTCCTACTACTCTAGAAACCCCTCAACAGTTGCTTCCACCGCAAGGAACTTCTAGAACGACCTACAAATCACCAATTGGTGTTTGAAGCCAACCCTTAGAACATCAATTGAACCAAGAATCAAGGGAGAGAAGTTCTTGACACATGCAAAACGGATTTTTGCTTTGCATGATCATGAGCTGAAGATATCAAGAAAAAAGGATAAAAACTTACTTGCTCTAAATAGTGAATTGATCGGGTAAATTAGTAGACTTTGTTGCAAGGATCACCTAGACGTCTCTTGATCATCAAATAGATAACTCAAGAGTAAAAAATCTTAGATGGTAGAGATGTTTAGAGAATAGTGTTTTAGATAGATAAACAATATTTTAGATAATGGGATAAATTTAAGAGTTTTTATTTATATTATCGCTTATTTTAAAATAAAATATTCAGTCTCATTATTTTAATACACATATCTACTCTAATACTCAATTTTCTAGATTTTTACATAACAAATATATTTAATTTCAATATAAAATTATTTTAAAATAATATTTTATTACAATTTAAAAATTATGATATTATATATTTAAAATTATTTATGTTATGAATTATTAGTATTATTTTATTAACACATGTTAGATCATGGTTAAGTTAAAGTATTAAAACTTAAATTGGTGACCTGATCATTTCAATAATCAATCAGATTTAACTGCATATGTTCTCCTAATTAAACCATAAAAAATACTGGTTAAGAATAATTAATGAATATTAAATTTTTCAAAAATTTATAATTAAGTGTGACATTAAATAAATGTTGACATCAATAATCATTAATGCAGTTTTATTTTATTTAGAGAACAAAAATATTTACAAGTGTTATATAACTATATGATAATTTATTTGATACATAACAAAAAAGTTGAAAAATCATTAAATAATAAAATAATTTTAATGTTGTACCGTTTCTCTTTCTTTTTAACTATTTATCATGATCATTTTATTTTTGCTATAAATTAAAATATAATTAAATGCAAAAAGAAAAGCTTAAATTAACGAAGAAAATAACAAGTATATCAACTATTAAGTAATAAAGTGTTAAACATCTAAAAAATTTACTAAAATGACAAAAAAGATATTTTTATCTCTATAAAGTTTGTGATATGAAATTATATTATTTTAATTAGTGAAGTTAATTATATTTATTTCAATGAAATTAGGAATCATTAATTATATCTTAAATAGTATTTTTAGGGTATTAGTTAGCATCCACCTAAAAGTATTGCTTAAAACATACTTATAGTGTAATCACATTTAAATTTGTTTCATTAATAATATATAACTTTAAAATCATTGTTAGATCAGCTTTACAAACTAAAGTAAATTAAAACATTTTAAATTTTAAAACTTTTAAAAACTTATATGTTTTTCCATCCTCAAAGTAATTTAGGTTAAATTAATTTTACACAATATTTTTATTTTGTAAAATATATGTTTTCATTCGATAAGAAGATAATTGGTCCAAATAGTTAATCTTTTCTCGGAAAAAATATTACCACTTTATTCCTATAACTTTTAAGAAAAGATTAAAAGAGAAAAAAAAAGTTGAATAAAACACTTCTTTACTCTTATATTCCCTGTTTTATTTAATAACAAAGTGCATACAAATTCTGAAGAAGAAATAGTATTTTAGAAGGGGTAGTAAGTTAAAAATAACGAGATTTTATTATTTTAATATTAGAATATTTTAATATAAAAAGAAAGTTTAATAGTTAATTTTGTTTTCACTTTCGTTGACAAATCTTAATTTAATCCTTCATTTTAAAAGTGTTTGAAATGGGTTTTTATTTTTAAAATTTTGAGTCAAATTAGTCCCTTCCGTTAAATATAAGCAAATGGAATTAATGGGTGATGACATGGCAGCACTTAATAGTTACGTGTCATATGTGTGTCTGACGTGGTCCTGCTGGTGTGAATCTCTATTCAGAGAAGACAATCCCTCTCTCTGTCTTTCCCAAAACCCCAACTTTCCTTTCTTCTCTAAGAAAAACTCTCTTCTCTAAATCCATCACCTTCCAGAGACTTCCATCATCATCACCACCGGCAGCGCCGTTGCCGCCATCATCACCATTATCATCGTCCAATTCCCTTCAACCCATTGAAGACCTTCCTCCGAAGCTCCAAGAAATCATCCACCTTTTCCAATATGTCTGTGGACCCAAGGCCAAATACGAACAACTCCTCTTCAATGGCAAAAACCTCAAACCCCTTGAGCCTCACTTCAAAACCAACGACAACAAGGTCCAAGGTTGCGTCTCCACCGGGGGGTTCGAGTCGGTGCATATGAGAACTGGGCAGAATATCCGAGCCTGGATCGATTTTGATGGCCAAAATCTGCTGTTCAACGACTCAGGGCATGCGATGGCAAGCGATTCAGGGCAAGCACATATTAGGGTTTCAATTTAGGACTTTGGGGTCCTTTTCTAGTGTTCTTAATTAGCAATTTCTTGTGTATATGCAATTGCAATGAATGAAATTAGGGTTGTGATTTTGATCTATTTTGTTTTGCGATTTGTGATGGTGAGATTTTCCGTTTTGAGTTTGGGTTTCTTTTAGAGCTTGGGTGAGGTCTATTGACTAGCGACCTGCTTCTTAAGCTCAAGCAACACATTGACAATATCCTCATCTTCATTTTGTTTGATCCTATTCGAATTTAGGTCGTCGTCAATGACTTCTTGGAAGAACACATCCAAGGCCTTGAAAGTGTTTTCAAGACGGCCAAACAAGCCAATGAGTTTATCGATCCACCCCAAGAATGAAATGTAATCCGATACAAAGAAAGAAAGAACAAACATGCCCAGATAAAATGTCCATCATTTGTTTGACTTTAGATCTTCTCACATTGGAAAAGCTGGAGATTCGTTTGGAGCTGAAGAAATGAACCACGCATATTTTTCTAATTTCTCTCCAGTAGTCGTTGAAGGGAGAGAAAATCATCTCTTAGTCGTTGTATGTGAGTTTTAGAGGGCCAAGAGAGGGAGGCCTCGTGTAGACATCAATGTCATGGTGATCTGCGTTTGATCATTAATGTCGTTGAAGGGAGAGAAAATCATCTCTTGGAATTTTGTTTGATCTACCTTTGGGAATTTTGTTTGATCTACGTACAAATATTAAATTAAAAAACCCTATAATTTGTAATTACTTACACATCATCACTCACAAATCAATACAATGACACATTGCCTGTAACTGGTGCCACATGATCAATCTATTAACGTCGTTTGGTGAGACTTAACGGAAGGGATAAAGTTGACACAAGTTTTATGAAGTATGGACATATTACTAACACTTTTAAAATTGGGGACTGAATTGACATTAAGGAACGAAAGTGGGGACCAAAGAGGATATTAAACCTAAAAAGAATTTTTATAAATGAGTTTCATTAATTTAAAACATATCATCTCTCTAAAAACCATTTTTTTTAGTTCTCTGCATTCTTTTTGTAACATTCCAAAAATATAGCTGTAAATTATATTTAAGAGTCCTTACATTTACAATAAAATAGAACAATTACACAAAAATAAAGTTAAATTACAGTTATTCTAAAATAACCATAAATTTGAAACTTTACAAAAACCTTACGCTAATATAAACTATAAATACAAACCGAACGGTCATACAAGAGATGTATCAACCGAACAGTCCTAAACTAAGAGGTTGGAGACTCCTCGCTCAGCACCTGCTCCAGAGTACCATCTTCACACTCTGCTCACACCCACAGGGTGATCATTGCAAGGACGAAGGCGACCGAATGGACAACATCACAAGACAGGAAATAAAGGTAAGCTACTGTAATTTAATTAACCATGATAACATGCAATTTAAACAAACATATAATATAAACACAATCATCATGAACACAACATCAATATTCCACACCAACAACACCGAATACCAGATCATTCAATTTTACACACATGCATAATCATCAAACAACATTTTCATACATCAAAAGCCAAGTAATTAAATTATCTAGCTTCCCTTACCTCGAATAAACCAGACAATCTCTTTACTTTCAAGTATTGCCTAACCCGCAATTTACTTCTAAGGCAGCCTACCAATTTTTTATCAGTGAAAAGATACCAACCAGAGAATCAAAGACAGAAAGCAGATTTAGAAAAGTAGAGGATGAACACATGCAAGCCGAATAGTGCTTGCATGTAACAGAAATTGCATAACTCTAAAGGATGAAGGAGTTGAACTTACTCACTCCAAAACAGCAACTTGATCAGTGAAAATAGAAGCTCTTGTCACTTAGAAAGATTAGGCACGACCTGATTGATGATCAGAAGAAGAAAAAAGTGAGAATTTGTAGAGAGAAGGATAATTTTAGAGAGATGGAGGAGAAAAGGAAACTTCATAAATTTGGATAGAGTAAATGCGTTGCAGAGAGTGGCACGAAACTTTGAAACTTCATTTATATACTAATGTAAAAACGAGTGGTTCATTCCCTTGTAGCCACCTGTCTTTCTCTACTTCTGATTTTCTCAATCCTCACACTCTCTGAGGGTTCTTGCACTTTGTTTATCTGTTTGAATATTGGAGACCACTTGTGTGATCCTTGTAGTGAGATCGTCAAGTGTGTCCGGTCAGTTTCTTAAATAGAGTAAGTCAGTTTTCTACTCTTTTCTCTAGTTTCATGTTCTTCAATAGAGGTGGAGTTTTTCTCTGTCGAATGTATGCTCTAATCTTTCTCTTAGGTTCTCTACCGATAAGTAATTCTAATGGTATACCCTGATCATGTTTTCGTGATCTATAGGTGTTGTTTGGTGTCTTTGAGTTGAGGGAGTAAAGTAAAGTTCCCTAGAGACAATTGAAGTTTTTAACAAGTAAGGGAAACTAAAATTTGCTTTAGAATGTGTTTGCGCTACAAATTTAGAATCTCTATGAATGATAAGATGACTTAAGTGAAATTGTTATGTTGTTATTAATACTCTTTGTGATTAGAGAATGATAAATGATTGTATGGTGTGTGTATGCTTGGTATGATGTGTTATCAATGTTGTTGTTGTTATGATTGTATGTGATGAAGTTATATTGTTGCTTGAAATTGAATTCAAAGTGGTTGGAGAAAGAGTAACCCAAATCATTAGGTTTTAAGGTCAAAATGTGAGGTTTTGACATGGGAGTTTGAGAAATAGATGATGGGGAAGGAAACAACTATTGTAGGGTTATCATAGGGTTATTTAAGACCTATTAGAGTTGTTGTATGAGTGAAATCTGATACAAAACAGATATGTATGCATTGTTGATGTTTTAGAGTGTTTTTAGTGGAAAAAATGGGGTTTTAAGCTATGAGATTGAAATCTAGAGTTGGGAGTCTGCTATGAGACCAATTAGGACTTATCTAGAGGTTGAAATCAGAAATATTTTTCATGGAAATGATAATTGCTCAATAGGTTGAGTTTCTTAGTACATTTTAGTACATTTTTGGGGTTTCAACTATTGGAAAATGAAAGTAGTAAAGTTGGGAGAAAACTGAGGTGTTAAGGTGTATTCTTTAGTGTATTATGACTTGTCCATGATGTTAATATGATGATATGGGTGTTGGAAGAAGTAGAAATGAGTTTGGGTAGCTTAGAGAAGTGATTTTGGTTTCAAGTGTTCAATTTCACTTAGAGTGGTGTTTCCAGAGCTTTCTCAATGTTTAGAAGGTCTTGGGAACCATTCAAAGTTAAGGGGAAAGTGTGTGAAGGGATCCAAAAAGTGTATAGTTTTGCTGATAGCGCTTGAGCGCCCATTCTAAGGGCCAGGGCACTGAGCTCCAGAAAACAAAAGCTAGGACGCTAAGTACCAACTTTTAGGCGCTCAAGCGTCAGCCTTTGTGTTCATATGCTTATGTTTTATGTGTTTTTCAATGACTTGTTGGGTTGTTTATGGTCCTGTGAAGTATGATTAGCAAGTGGGTATGCAATGTAAAAGTGAAAGGATGTATCTATATGTTTTCAAATGGTTTCAAAGTTATAAAGGTTAGTTCCAAGGTGGAACTTCTTGGTGTGGTTTCAAGTATCGTAAGGAGCTCAGTCTTGAGGGTTATCCTAACACTCTAGTGATCATTCATTCTCAAGTAGAGAGGTTTGACACATGTGGTGAGAGTAGTTACCACAAGTGCACAACCCACCATAACTCGACATTCATGTTAAGTCTGGACAGTCCAATCAAAGTATTGTCATGCATAAAGTGTTTAATTGGTTGGTGTGATATGTGTATCATGTGTATAATGTTTAAAATGTTTCATCATTAATTGTTTGTATTCTAGTTTATCCTTGCTTTTATTCTTGTTTGTATATTGTTTTTTCTTTTGCGATGATCACCTTAATGGGTGTGAGCTTAGAGATGACATTTTTCCAATTATCTCAGCTTAGGGGTTAAAGGTGAAACAGTTGTATAGATAGTTTTTTTTTTTTGTTCTCTAGGTGTAGACTATCCTTACTTTATTTTAGTGGTTTTATACTATTAAAATAGATGTTACGCAAATTATATTTATCTATTTATATAAATACTCATTAAATTTTAGTCAAAAATACTAGGATGAATCTAAGAACAGATTCGAAGTACCTTAAAACCTAATTTATTAAAGAACTTAAGGGATGAGGTAAAGATATTAGAATGTCAACTTTTTATTTTAATTTCCTAATAAGACGACGGCGTTTGTGGAGGTCAACGAATATATATGTGGTCATCATCTTTTACCTTAGTATTTTAGTCGTTAAACTCGTGCTATTGATTAATAATTAAAAAGAAGTGGATATTAAAAATATAAATGAAGAATGCATGCATATTAAATTATATTTTATTTCTTAGCCTTGTGTTCAAGTTTTTGTTCTTTTGAATGCCATTTTTTAAATTGAACTGAAAAAACTATCCATCTATCTGTCTAATTCCCACTCACACGTAATCCACCAAAAATTAAATATGGAATTTATTTCTTAATGGCTGCTTCTAATCTTGTGCCTACACATTAATAGCTGGCTACAGAGGATTATCATTTTCATTGCTTTTAACTATTTTAAATATGATTAATAAAATTGACTTATTCTTTTATTTATGTAAGTTTAGTTTTTTAATTATTGTATTGTTTTGGTTTAGGAGATGGAAGTTAAGTTTTCTTCCACAAAGGGTTTTTAAGTTTTAAGCTTAGATCAAAGTTTTGTCTTCAATCTTTTCTTGAAGTAGGGATGCTGCATACTTAGATGCTAAAGTTATTATTTATCTCTCTATAAATGAATAGCTAGTAAAAATCATTAAGTACTTGCGTTTATAAATTTTGAAATAGACTTTTGATTAGTGTTGATCTAATTACAATTCAAAAAATAATAATTTAATTTAGAGTTAATGTAATTATTTATAATGTTATTTTTGTCCATAATCTTGATTTATTGACAATTTCATATGAGATCGAAAAAATTATTAATTGCTCGATTTATGATTGATCTAGTGATCATATTGTACACTTATATATAGTAGGAAGAAAATGAAAACTTTAATGGTTCAACTTTTTAAATTTGTGTGTATAAAAATTAAAGTTTTCTAGATAAATCTAAATCATTTAATTATTTCTGTTATAAAAGCTTCTCAAACTGAATGTGAAAAATCACGGTTAGTTGAAAAATACATAATTATTCGTGTTTATCATTTTAATATAGTTTAATTAAATGTTTTACGTACTTTAAACCAACTAATTAATAAGTATGCAAAATTTCTAAAAATAATAAATTTTAATGATAAAAAATATATTTAAAGACTAATTTTTTTCATCAACTATAAACCAATTTAGAAAAAAAAAATTATAACAAAATCCTTAATAGTTAATATTACTAATCATTTAAAAACCAATTTATAATAAAAAACTATTTTATTTATTAATTTAGAGACTAATTATATTTATAAATTAATATCTAAATAATCACTAATAACTAATTAACTTTTTTCATTAAAATGTTATTTATAAATTTATTTTCGTATATTTTTGTTATAAAAGGTACATATACCACAACTTAAAAACTATAACACGTTTATTACTTTAATTTCTTATATTGATATAAGTAATACATTTGTTTTTGTTAACTCCGCGTATTTCAATTTGGAATCAATGACTAATTTTTGAAATACTTTGTGGTTATATCTTTTAATTAACTTTGAATAACTTTTACTTATAAACTTGTTTAGATGTACTTCATCATTTTTTTTTTATTCTGAAGAGTTGAAAGAATTTAGTGTACCATGTTTTAAATAACAAATTTATTAAAGATGTATCCTTTTCAAGCTGAGAAAGAAAAATAAATTTTTAAATTTTACGCGCACGCACTGAATGAGTTATTTAATTTAGAATGTATGTTAAAGAAAAAATATTAGGTTTAAACCATTTAGACGTCTTTATTTTTGTTAGGTATTCTTAATTTGGTCCTTTTTTTTTTATTTTTCTCAATTGAGTCCTTATAAGTGTTAATTTGAATTAATTGAGCCATCACCATTAAATTGGTTTAACGGTGATAAGTTTTTGCTAAGGTTGGAGTATGACGTGTCAATTTTTTTAAGTGTGACATTTAGACAGAGTTGTACGTGGAATATATAACTAAAAAAAATTCTTAAAATTAAAACCCAAATTAAGGTTACCATCTTCGACCTTTCTTTCGATTTTCATGAAATTAAGCACCACCAAGATTAGAGAGAGTTCACCTGCAACTTGAAATTGTAAGCGGAGAAGCATGAACCAATTGACGAAGAAAAAGGAAGCGAGCAATGCAATAAGTGCCAGAATCATTTTGGATCGTTTCTTTCGGAACCACAAAGAAGAGTGGGATTGGGATCTGCGGGAACTAGAGAGGCGACTGGGACAGAGCCTCAGAATCCACGAAGTCGGGGAGCACCGATCGGGGGTCAAAGGGCGTAGAAATCGACAGTGGATACCATTAACGAATTCGGGTCAGATCCGAAACGCCGTTGTCCGAGTCCTCTGAATTCGACTTCTACATCTTCTCGAGGAGATTCTAGTGGAGTTCGACGAGGGACCGAAAAGTGAGTGCTCCAAGGAAGATTCTATTTAATGGTTTCTGTTTTGGTGCTAAAGGGAGAGAGGAAACGCAGGTAAGGCACTTCAGAGATATCTTTTTTGAACTCTAACACATTTTTGTCATTCTTTCTAGAGGGAAGGGGTTGTTAGATTCATAAGCTTCATTTTGGGTTTCAAACAATGACCAGGGTGTGTTGAATCTCGTTCCAATTTGACCAATCTTCAGGCAAAGTTTGAAAAACCATTGTCATGGGTTTCGTTTGGTTCGATCTTCAGAATCCAAGCCCCCCTCCAAGCGCTAACATTATCTACCATTTCAGCCAAGGCCATACACTCCAGAACAGAAGTAAAATGTACGGTGTGCATTAAAGGCTTCATCTTTTCCACCGGAAGTGGGTTTTAAAGGGTGAAGTTTACACAACTTTGCATCCTCTGGATTTTAAATACCCCGGAGCCATTTTCCTTCTCTGCAACTTCTTCTGGCAGTAACTGTTAGAAGATGATGGTGTTTTTGAAGTACGATTGGGTTCTAATGTAAAGATGTTGGAATGAAAGCTATTGCTGAATTTAGATCGGAGTGATGGACAAAGAAGAAGATTTCTGGGTGGTGCTTTGACTGTAATGGAAGATGACTTTTTTTTTTTTAATCAAAATGTTAAAATGTTTTTAAATTCCACGTATACAGCTCTCTGAATGCCATCCTTAAAAATTTGACACGTCATACTCCAACCTCAGCAAAAACTTAACACCGTTAAGCCAATTTAACGGTAGGGGCTCAATTGATTCAAATTAACACTTATAAGGACTCAATTAGGAAAGTTTAAAAGAAGGGGACCAAATTGGGAATACCAAACAAAAATAGGGACACCTAAATGGTTTAAACCGAAATATTATAATACATTACTTTTAGTTTTAATTCTCAAATGAAATGAGAGTATTGAATATATTAAAATAAATTATTATTTTTATAATAAATTTTATTTTAAAATATAATAAAAAATAAAATAAGTATGAAGAACTTTATTTATTTTTAAAATTTATGTGGCAAGCTGGTAAATCTATCATAGGATTTTGTTGTGAACCATTCAATTTTGAGGTTATTAGCTTATGATGTTGAACAAACATAAAAGAAAATGGATGATAAGATGAAAATTATTGACAACAATGTATGATTGAAAAATCCACGCTATTATTTGGCTTCTTCCTCGTAGGAAGCTTGGCTCAAAATTAATGAAAAACGTGACAAGTTTATTCAACATTACTTTTACAATTATTGGAATGGATTGGAACAATTTCTTTATGGTTTAATACCTATTTTGATTCTTTTTCTGGTAGGGTCCGTTCAAAGTGGTCCTTCTTTTTTTAAATTTCATTAAAGTCTTACTTTTCGCAAAAACGGTGCACGTTAGTCCTTTTTGCTTATGGCGTTAATTTTGTGAATGGCAGAGCTGCCCAGTTGGCAAATATTTGATGAATTGTAACGTTTTGGTTGTGCTGGCACTGTGGCTTCATTAGATGTGTAAAAAAAATAATTAATTGTGACGTGAAATTTAAGAAAGTTAGGGTTGAAATAAAATTTGAATTTGGGGTAATTAATTCTGACTATCCCTAATTACTCCCAAATTGGGAATTTCCATTCTCAAAAATCAAATGTAGAAAACTTTCTCCTTCCTTGTGCCGCCACCCTCATGGCCATCGCTAGCCGTTGTAGAAACCACCACAAAAATCCAATCTAAAAATGAAAATCACAACCCCTCTAGTCACAACACCAGAAAAATCAAGAATAAAAACCCAAAAGGAAAAATTTCCAATTTCAAAAGCTCTAAAATCAAACCCCTAAGTTCCCAATTTGTGACCATCAAGAACCACAATCGCGAAAGACAAAGGAAAAAAAGAATTCCAAAACCCCAATCGAAACCCTAGTCACGAAGTCATCATTGTCCTCGCCAACCACCGTGTTAATGCCATTGCCATCTTCGTTGCCACTATCTCACATCCCCTTTGCATTAGAAAACGACATAAGCATGAGGAAGAAGAAGGATTCCCTGCAGGTCAAACCAACACGCGAAAATGGAAGGAAGAAGGACTAATGTGCACCGTTTTTGCAAAAAGTAGGACTTTAGTGAACTTTTTAAAAAAGGGAGGACCACTTTGAACAAATCCTACCAAAAGAGGGATCAAAATAGGTATTAAACCTTTCTTTATTTAGTAAACTGTTTATTTTGTTTAGATTCTAAGATGTTAATGTTTGCTCAATTCTATTTTTTTTTCTATAATGATTTTATCTAGTAAAGGATACTCGCACTAGTGCAGAAAGGGCTTTAGAGGTCAGTTATTTTGGGCTTTTAACGTCACCTCCCAAACCGACGTCTTTATGGGTGACGTTAATGGGACGTCAGATTTCTGTAGGTGTGACGTTGTTATAGATGTCGGTTCAGTGACACGTGCGACATTTATAAAGACATCAGACATTGCACTAGCTGACCTCTAAGGGCACTATAGACGTCGGTCAGTGCATTAACCGACGT
Source organism: Vigna radiata var. radiata (assembly GCF_000741045.1). Lineage (NCBI taxonomy): Eukaryota > Viridiplantae > Streptophyta > Magnoliopsida > Fabales > Fabaceae > Vigna > Vigna radiata. The sequence continues at coordinate 609,820 of NC_028354.1, forward strand.
CTATGAAGTGTTCGTTGTGTTTTGGTGCAGGTTTTCTCGTGTCTTTGGGTAGCATAGTAGCACCTCCTTCCTTTACTAGTTTCTTCGTAAGAAAAAATTGTGTCTTTTGCATCTCTTAGGGCATTTCAACCCAAAGACGAACCTGGGTCGTTGGCTAGGTCCATTCCGACCGTCAATGAAAAAGAATACGGTAAGAATACAGTGTCACCGTATTCTTTTTCTTTGTCAGTTGGAATGGAACTAGGTAAGGACCCAGGTTCGACTTCAGGTTGGAATGTCATAAGAGATCCAAAAAAACGCCAAGTTTTTCTTACGAGGAAACTAGCAAAGGGAGAAAGTGCACTGCGCTACCAAAAGACACAAGAAAAACTGCACCAAAACACAATGAAAACTCATTTTAATCGATTCAAATGAAAGATAATACATCAAAGATTACTTTAATCAGAGTAAAAACAACTTTAAATGGTTCATGGGAGATCAAACACACCTGGAAATGCAGTGCAACGGAGACAAAAGGCGAAGGAAGACGATCAAACTGTTGGTTCGCACCGATTATTTAACAAGAAATTAGACGTCGATTGCCCACAAACCCGACGTCTATAATCGCATATACGTTAGGCGCCTCACTAATATGACGTCCATTCGATTTAAAAATTAATATTTGTGTTATATATAGACATCGGCGTGGCGGGATGAGACGTCTAGTTGGCGGAAACGAATGACTTTTCACATATCTGGTCAAACTATAGACGTTGGTTCGGAGGGGCCCTAACGTCTATAACCACATATAGACGTCAGGTGGCGGGATCAGACGTCTAGATGGTGGAAAAAAATAACTTTTCACCTACTTGTTAGACTATAGACGTCGGGTAGGAGGACTACCGACATCTATATGACGGAAAGAAATGACTTTTCACTTACCTGTCAAACATATAGACGTCAGTTTCTAGGGACACCAACGTTTATAGTATTATAGACATCTATAGACTTAACTTATTTACGCAATTGTCATCGGTCAATAATTTACGTCGTTGTCTCCTCTAATTGACGTCTAATGGGTGACTTATAAGCCAATTATGCACTAGTGACGTGCTTTATAAAAAATACTTTATTATTGTAATATATAAATCAAAATTAATTAGGCCACGTGTTGACATTAAATATTAAATTTAATATTAAAGTATGCAAGATAATAATATTAAAATGATTTTATATTATATAAAACTTATCTATTACATCATAGTCATCGTTAATATATACATATGATATACCCTTTACAATCTGCTGAGTTTAAAAACTTTTAATTTATATAAATCAGATATCAAATCATTTTAAATTAATATAATTGTGTATGTATTATTAATGTGAAAGATCTTCTAACCTAATAGTGAGATTTGACAAAAATACATAATCTATTTGAAAATTATAGAATGATATAATAATTCTAGCGTGCTTTAATCTCTTTATTTATTAAATAGTAAAAACTCAGTGAAAACACGTTCACGTAGAGCATGCATAGTATGTATTTTATATTTTTTATGATAATAAATTATTTATTATTATTATTATTATTATTATTATAAAATTAAAATTATTTTTATAAGTTTACTGCAAATAATTTCAATTTATTTTTTGGTAAATTTATAAGTAAAAAATTATTAAGTTTAAAAAATATCAATTATAAAAAACACTTAAATCTAAAAAAATCACTCTAAAAATAAAATTGATAAAATAATTATTTTAATTTAAAAAATATTTATTTAAAGAGTAAAATTAAAAAATAAATGTGGACATAAAAAAAGAAATTCCTTTAGATATAAGTATATAATATTAGTCCAACATGTCATCAAGCTTTAAACTAGTTATTGATTAATCATATTATTTTTAAATTACTCAATTTGAGAATTTATCTAAAAAAATTTAGTAAATTGCAAATATATACACATATATGAATCCAAGAAAGTTATATCAATCTAACTCTCTAAATTTTGATCTAAGTTAATCCATCTACATATGTATGTAGTAGGTAGTGTAAATTAATTACATATTTTTAGCGTCTCCACTTATGTCACAATTGAAATTTCTATGATTGGTTTCTATAAACCATTTCATAAATTATTAATTTAATTATTATTTATTATCCAGTTATAACACAATTTGGAATATGACGTAATAATAAATTAATATACAAAACCCATTAGTCAAATTTAAGATCATGGAATCATATGGAAGATATTAAACATACAAATCACAATGTTCATATATCGAATTAAAAACTATATATAGAATTAATTTCCTTTTCACATTATATCTAAAGTTAAGATTTCTTGATGAATCTACTATTTATTTTTTTTAACATTATTACTATTTCGACAATAATAATTAGGATTAGGATTAATGACACTATCGATTAATTTGTTTTTTAGATTTTTCTCTATACTCGTCGTCTATGAAACTATTGTTGATTTGCCAATTTATACTAATTATGTCAATATATATCTAGTTATTAATAAATTATATAATACTATTTATGATCATTGACATTAGAAATTAAACTTTGATCATCTTATCCAAGGTGTAACTATTATCAATGAGAACCAAATTTAAGAATAAAATAATTAAATGTAAAATATTAAGGCATTTTATTAAATCTATAGAAAAAAAAATAGTATAGAAGGGTGCGATTAAGCCATATTTAATCATAATCAATGGTATCACTTCACTATATATCATATAATCAATTTATACAGAGAATTTACTGTTGAAAAGGATAAACTACATTTAACCTAAACACTCTATGATGCAGTTACAATAAAATTATACGATCCATCCATCCCTTTATTAAATGAAGGATTCAACTCTAAGTACAGTAACTTCAAGAGAAACTCAATACAATTTTACAAGCTTAAGAACTGCATCTAAGTCTCTCTTGTCTATATATGGAAAAGAATTCTAAACTTCACTCTGATTTGGCTGAGCCATTAATCTCAGAGTCAGTTTGATAGTACACAACATCTCCTGTGTCACTAACAAAATGGTCAGTCTTCAAGCTCCTTATTAAGTCCCCAATAAGGTGAAAAGGAAGAGGACCTGATTTCTTTGGCTCTCTATAATATTCTCCAAACACTGGCTTAGCTGCCTCAGTCTGCAAGACAACATAAAACAACATTCAAATTCAACATCTCAAGTAAATCACTATCCATTATTTGAACAAAGGTAGAGAGACACTCACAGCCTCAACCAAGTGATAGTGTGGAATTTGAGGAAATAGGTGATGAATGACATGAGTTCCAATGTCATGGTGGATGTTATTGAGCCATCCATAATCACGATCAAGAGTAGTTAGACCACCTCTAAGGTAGCTCCATTCCTGTTCAACATGTAAACTAAAATGTATGAAAACATTAATAGAGTGAACAGTGTATGCATTGATAACTTCATTTAATCACAGTCCAGTATAATACGTTTATCAACTTGTGTAATAATTATCTTGCAAGTCATCAGTAATAATTTGGGATTGATTGAAAATATCACTTTTTCACAAGCATAACAAAAACATGGCAATGCTCAAGTACACAAGTCCCTTTCATAGGAAAGCAAGACTCAAACGAATAAAGGTACCTTTCCACGATACCAAGGTAACTTGTCTTCATGGCCATGATGGTGCAAATAAGTTACCAAGTCCAACCACATAACGAACAACTACAGATGCAAGAAAAGTCAAATGAGAATTTCATTCATTATTGACTCAAAAACGAAAGATCATGGAAATGATGGAAAGGAGGAAGAAATTCACCATATAGGGAACACCATAAAGCTTAAGCAGTTGAATTGGACCGATTACAAACCCTAATCCAACAAGCAATCCCAACATAGCAGCCCAACAAGCTGTGGAAGTAAGAACATCTTTTCTTTCATTTGGAAGGAACAAATCACTGCTAGGGTCAAAGTGAGAACCAGTCTTCCCAGGACTCCTCTGCCACTGGATTCAAACATTAACAGCCACCATGTCAATTCTTCTATCAAGACATAAAGAATAATTAATGTTCAAATTATGGTCAAACCATGTAGGTACAACAACTTACAAGGTAAACAGGATATGCAAGCAGTGGAAAAGGGACAGTGAATCTTAACATACGTGTTGCAGTGTCCAAGCTCCTGAAAACTCTTTCAGACAACTGCAAGATTATCAACACATCAGAAATTTTGATCCAGGGAAAATAACTTGAAGCCAGATGGCATCTCTTAAAAACAAAAACAGTGAGTATCATCTCACCGGGTGCCAAGATTCATCATTTTCAACATGGCCATGATTTTGGTGATGAGTCCTATGACTTATTCTCCTGCATAAAATATGTTTCAAACATAAATTTATAGCTACAAGTAGATAAAAAAAATTATAAATATGCTTTTATCTCTCAAAATTCAGTTTTTTTTTATCTACCAAAATTTAATGTTTTTAGTCTCCCTGTATATTTATCAAAAGCAACGTGCTTATAGCCCCTGGTGGACTAAAAACATGTTTTTCCCCCGTGATGAGACTAAAAACGTACTAAATTTTTATAGGGAATAAAAACCAAATGTACAGATGTTTTGAAAGATACAAACATATTTAACTCTAAAATTTAAAAAGGCTATCCAATCAAAAAGCATCAGCATACCATCCGTGATATGGTACTAGAATTGACGAATGTAGCAGATGCCCAACAACACTGTTCAAATTGGGGTTGTTTGAAAAGCTTCCATGACCGCTGAAACACCAAAAAAAAGGAAGAAAATTCATCAGGTCAAAATTATGGAACCCAAATTAGCACCCAAAAATACAGCTTTATCCAAATTAGGAAAAGATTAAGAAAAGAAAAATAGTTATTACCAGTCATGACCAAGAACAAACAGAGCCCAAAACATTGTGCCTTGAGCAGCCCAATAGAGAGGCCAGACCAACCAATTATTGAGATATGCAGCACCAGCAGCCAATCCTAAGACAACAATGACATCCCTCGCCACATAGCTCATGGACTTCCAAGGGTCCTTCACCCAGCAATGCTTTGGAATAGCAGCCCTAATCTCAGCCAAGTTGAATGGTGGTGCAGCACCAGGGTCAAATTCTGGACGCTTCTCATGATCAACCCCATTAGTCCCATTAATTACATCAACAACATTAGTTTGTCCCTCCTCTTCAGTGGAAGCCACCCTCAAAGGGGTACTCACTTTCAACCCCCAATTTCTATCCCTAAGGTTACATCTCAAAGGTTGAAACTTAAGATCAGCAACACTCTTGTTTGTGTCCGAAAATCCAACCTTGGAGGAGCTGGACAAAGCAGCCCCAATTCTAGGTCTAGGAAACACTGGAGCAAGAGGCTTCATGCCACATTCTGATAATACCCAAGTCGCCATAGGACTCAAGATTGAAGCTTTAAAAAAGGGTTTACAGGGTCAGGTTCCTGGTGTCTGCAGGAACTAAAATAGAAAAATCCCCAGACAAATGAGAGACAAAGAAGAACACAAAAGATGAGAACCAGAAGGAGAACAGAAAAATTGCCAACAGAAGCAAAATTTCTACTCCTAAAATACTAAAATATTTGGTCATACAATACTTCAAAAGAGCAACTTGCTTGATAAATTCAATATTATTAACAAATATTTGGGGTACTAACTTGTCTATCAACCTCCAACAACAACCACACAGAATTTCAACCCTTTGATTCTCTCACGACCTCAAGCTTTGCTCTGAGGCTCCGAAGAATAAAAGGCCAAAAGGGTGTTGAAAGGAGGCGAAAAGACCGTATCTTAGCTGCTTGGTGATGAATGTGAGAACAGGGGAGATGGAACTTAAATATAAGAGGGTGAAGCAGAAACAGGGGTTTGTGGATTTTGCAGGGGCAATTTAGACATTCAATATTTTTTTATGTGTTTTGTGTGCAGAGACAGAGCATCCAAATCCGTGTTTACTTTTACTTACCATAACGATTCTCGAAAAGTAATGCGTTTCATTCTTGCCGTGTATTTGACCTATTATATTGAAATCATATTTTATGTCCCTCCTTTTTTTATTTATTATTGTTTAATAGGAAATATACCTTAGCAAGTGGGATCTCCAATCATATATATTTTTAACAAATAAATATATAGTATACAATTATATCTTATTTTAGAACACAATAAAATATAATAATAATAATAATAATAATAATAATAATATAAACTTTTCATGCAATTCGATAGGATAAGCAAGAAATAAAAGTGTAGAATAAGTATTGTATTATATTATATTTCATAGTTTGTTGCAACGTTATCTTATTCTTTATCTTGTTGGCGTACAAAGAATTGAGAAATAATAATCAAGAAATTTTTGTGAAAAAAAATCTATTACGTGAGATATTTAGATTCAATTATTTATGAATCGAAAAAATCTAACCAAATATTTAATTTGATTATTGTAAAAAAAATACAAATGAAAATAAATTATATATTAGAGAAGAGTAAATATATGTTTGTTTAAGTGAAATTGAAGGCTAGTAGAAGAGAAGATTGATTAGTGTAGAAAGTAGTGAGTTTTAATAAGGTGAATTGTAATATGTTATTCTCCATTTATTTTTCTTATTTATGTTGTTTCTTTATTATCGAAGTTGCAAATAAAGAATTATATGTTTACTGTACATAATTAATTTGGTTAATCTATTTGAATTTTAGAATTGGATTTAAGAGAATAAATCCTAAAATTTGTTTTATATTACTCCAAAACATCTCCTATCCATTGTTTGCAATAATAGAGTAAATAATAATTATTTCTAAGTTTATAAATATAACTCTAGATGGAAAAATACATCAATATTTATAATTTAATCATCTTATCAGATTTTCTATAATAGAATGCGTACATAAATGAAGTGAAATATAACTCATTTTATTTGGTTTTAAACAGTTTATTTGTGCTTGATCTGATGGCACAAAGCAAAAAGGTGACTGGATTTGGAATGAGAATCAGCATTGTTTGGTTCATGGGTCGGTGGTGTGTTATCATTTTCATGTAGCAGTGTGAGACCTAATTTCCTCAGGCAAACATCCACGTGCTACACGTGACATTATTGTGATTGTTTACACTTTTATTATCTTCATGTTATAAACATTGGACGGAAAAAGAATGGATTTATCAGAGACCTAAAAATAGGTCACAATTCGTAGTTTAATTTGGTCCATCACAAAATTTGGTCAGATTGGATTTGAAAAATTGTATTTTTATGTAAATCAAATTTTAATCGGACTCATTTAAACCTGTTTCATGCGAGTTGAATCTGTGATGAATCGGATTAGTGTCTAATTTTATTTTATTAAAATTTAATTTTAATTTTATAAAAAGATATTTATTTATTTATTTTGCTTGAAATTATTTAAGTTCTTTATTTTTAAAATTTATTAAACACGGAATAAAATTTATTTAAATTTAAATTATAGAAAGTTTGTATTTTTTTTATTTAAAAAAATTAAAATTAAGTGAGTTATTTACCAACGAACTGGTTGGGTAGTTCGAAATTCAAATTTTTCTGACTCACTAATAAATGAACTGGATTGGATTGACTCACTAAGGGATCATCATGATCGGACCGAATTAAATATTTGTGATTTGTTTATATGAGTCTTAATTACATTCCATAAATATTGGTCGGAATCAAAACATATGCCTGAAATCGTGTTTATGTTCCACTTTATTAGGGAATTTATTAATGCAAGTCTCTTATCCAAAATACTATATATTTATGATATTTGCAAAATACTATTTAGTATTTTTAGACTATTCGTAAGGAAATATAAAAAATATTTATTATACTTATTAATAAAGTATTTATGTTCTAGTAACGCGACTCTATTAAGAAATGATGTTTATTTATTAATCAGTGAGATTCTATATAAGATTAGGCTTTTGGATGATGAAAATTAAAAACCATTTCAATTACAGAGTCAAGATTAACTTTTTATTATATCCTGTGTCTTGAAAAATAAATGTTCAAGGTTTTTTCTTATTAAACTTATAATAAAAGATATATCAAAATCAATAAAAATTTAATAGTTTTAACAATAAGTACATATTAAATATTATTACTTATCTTTTTATCTTAAATATGTATTTAAAGATTTTAAAATAAATTTTAAATTAACAATAATTTAATTATGTTTTGTCTTAAATTGATCTATATAAACCTAATTCTTTTATAAGTCAACCCTTTGGCCTTCATCTCAACCAGTTCTTTAAAGTATGACCCGATTCAAAATTAAGATTTTAAAATATAAAAAAAAAAAGTCGTATAAATGAATAACATAAAGAATTTTTATCTTATTTCTTACACCTTCGAAATCACATCTAAATCCACCAAAAATTAGTTAATATTGGTATTTTCTAATTTGAGTTGGGCTGTGACTTGTACTAACCCTACTGAACGTGTCATGTTGTGCTATGTTTTTGCACTCTTATATTTTCTCCTTGTACCTATTTTTTTAAAAATCCACATCTCTGATTTATAACTATTTAAACTTCAAAAGCTAAATTATAATGATGCTCTTCATTGTTTCCCTGATTTTTTGCATTAGACATTGGAGATAAAAAAGCATTATTAGAGATTAAGATTTTGTAGAGGTTCAAGTTAGATACTAGTTAACTAACCATTTGTTTTCTTCTTTCAAATGCTGAAAAAAATATTTTTATTTGTTTTCAAAGTATTCAAACAATAGTAGAAATTAAAGTATGTCTTTCGGTAGATATTTTTGGGACCGAAACACTAACCTTTTCTGACGTGGCTTTGCCGCTTTTTGATGTTTGAACTGGGTTCTCCGTTAGTCTTTTTTACTCTTGAGCGCTCGATCGCCTGCAATCTTGGCCGTTCGGTGATCTTCAAGCTTTGACCACTCGTCCGCCTTCCCGATGGAGAGGGGAAGGTGCAACACCCCTTCTCGGAGTGCCACATAAATTTTTTCCAAAATACACGTTCACATTTAAAACCGCACATTTATTAATATTATACAATGAGGACGTCAAAGTTTTCAAGAATAATTATTGAATTACAAACCAAATCTTAAAGTAGTTTAAAATTACAAACCACAACATTCTATAATTTAAAATACATATTTAAAAGTCCCGAAGAGTGTTTCTCAATGCATCCTTACACTAAATGTCTTCAGTTTTACCTGAAACATCATCTACTCCCGTATAACGACACAAGTTATACGATCATCGTAGACACACAATAGGGTGAGCTAATTGAATACAGAAAAACATAAGTTACAGATAAAACTACTTACACACTTTGAATGTTTAATAATATTATTAACGTAAACATACTACCTTCACGTATACTTCAGACATTACTCACTTCTCATCTGACTCTAATCACTTCTCATTTCAAACATAGCTATTGGATTTATCTCGATTTTTACGCATTTGTTAAGTATATGCCAATACCAGTCCCTCATATGGACCGCAGATAAGAGTCGTCCTACGCACGCCGCATTGGACATATCTCCCTAATTCTTCAAGGGCTTACGAGTAAAACCATTGGTGAGTAACATCCATTCACCAAGCACAATACTCAGCACAAGTCAGAAACTCTTGGCAAGATATTTGTACCCTCTTGAAAGAGGAAAAGTAACAGGACTCGAATCCACCTATCGCCTTACATAGGCAAAAAGGAAATCATCCTTTTTAACTACCGAGATAAATATAAATCATCCCAATGATACGATAAGATTAGAGAATAAAAAAGGATTATCTATTAGACTCAAAGAACTCAACATCCATTAACTTAAATTAAGTCTAAAAATACATTCAGAATAACGTGTTGTCTACTTTGACCTTTGCTCAATGTTTTACTTGTAATTTTTCTCTACAGTATTCCGACTGAAGAGATTCTTGTTTTATTGGATTCTAAACTCAAAAATCTTTTCTTGGACACCAGACTCGTAAAATATTTTTCATTACAATTTTAATATTTAAAATATTCATCACTCTTAACCTTTTTAATTGATGTGATATAATTTTGGTTCATTCATAGACATCAGAAAACTTTAAATTAGTAAATACGATGCAACTATCAATCATAATTTCATCATAGACAACAAAAATATTAAGTTTATATATGATATCATAATACACTTCCATTACGCTTAAATACATAAATTTCACGTCCAATATACATTCAACACAAAAAGTAATGGTAAGCTACCATAAAAAATAATTTTAATATAAAATTTCTGGGAAATTAAGAAGTTGAATATGGCAAAGCCGGTTAGACATCTTCTTATCCTTCCAGATAGATGTAATAGAAAAAGGATATACACTCAATAATTCATACAAACATCATAAAGTCCATTCATCCCCAAAAATCATACAAATTAAATATATCACAGAATAATTTAACTGCACATAATTTGTTTGATAAGAATTAGTTAAAAACACATCGAGTAAACTTCCAGGAAAGAGAGGTGCGTCACAATGGACAACTTAAGTACCAGGTCTTTCCTAAGCCAAAGTGTTCCTCAACGTGTTATTAACAAATTTCGTATTCACATATTCAAAACAACAACGTATAATATTATCACAGAAATTCAAATAGTTATACAACAAGCACATAGGTTTTTTTCATTAACAATAATTGCACAAAATTTCAAGACATAAATAGTTATAAAAAAATATTTTATAATATAAAAACTTAGAAAGGTTAGCTCCCCTTACCTCTATTTCAGACTCAATTTCTTGCTCCGATTTTGTTCTCCCGAAAACCCTACAGAACCTCTACTCTTCTAACATTTTCTTCCTAACTCTTTCTTCTCAAGATTTCTCAATCTTGGTCGTTCGGTGATCTTCAAGCTTTGACCGCTCGTCCGCCTTCCCGATGGAGAGGGGGAGGTACCTGCAAAAGGCACTCTAACGCCCAAGTCAGGCGTGTATTGAAGAGCCTCGGCTCTTGATTGAATATTTAGTGAAGGGTTTTCACTATTTGAGTATTTGAGAATATGAGTTGAATGTGAGTAGAATGTGAATGAAGTGTGATTGAAAGATACCTGGCTTGTGACCCTGGCTCTCTATTTATAATTTGTCTCATGGACCTTAAACTGATATAAAGCCCAATAAAATATAAACAAAATATAATATAAACAGACTTACTTGAAACTCTTGTTAGTTGTTAAATATCTTTAATTAGATATTATTGATTATCCTTTGATTATTTTATCCTCTGCTTATCAATATCTTTAATAAGATATTCTTGATTATTTCATATCTTTAATAAGATATATCGTAACCGATCGGCCTTGATATCATACTGTACATTATGCCCCCAAGTTCGAGTTAATCGTTCGGCTTTAGCCATGATTACCTATAGGACTTATGAGTTTGAGGAAGACTGCTTTTGTTGTACTAGGGAGCACGCTTTTAGGTGTTGCTCATCTCTAAACCGAACGATGAGAAAGATACCTTGAAGGTCGAATGGCCGAGATTCTGTTAAGCCGAATGGCTGAACGCCTATGAGGCCGAATGGCCAAGTACTTGTAAAGCCGAATGAATGTGAGGCCGAGTGGCCGAGCACCTGTGAGGTCGAATGGCCGAGAACCTGTGAGGTCGAATGGCCGAGCACCTGTGAGGCCGAGTGGCCGAGTACCTGTAAAGCTGAATGAATGTGAGGCCGAATGGCCAAGCACCTGTGAGGCCGAGTGGCCGAGTACCTGTAAAGTCGAATGGCCGAATGACTGTGAGATCGAATGGCCGAAATGTAGATGTTTGATACTTAAGCATAGGAGTTCACGAGGAAACTTCCCGATGGTCGAGTTGGCTCAGACTTAAACATAGGAGTTCACGAGGGAACTTCTCGACGGCCGAGCTCGCTCGGACTTAAATATAGGAGTCCACGAGGGAACTTCCCGATGGCCGAGCTCGCTCGAACTTAAACATGGGAGTCCACGAGGGAACTTCCCGATGGTCGAGAGTGATGGGCTCACTTACTCGGACTTCATAATTGTGTTTATGATCCTGTCATTTGCACTGTGACATCAAACAACTGAATGATTAGATACCTGAGGCCATGGAAGGCCGAACAGTTAAGGTTGAAGGGGCTGAACGCTTGTGAGGCTGAACGACTGAATACATAAGGCCTAATGGCCGAGTAATTGAACACTTGAACACTTAATTGAAAATTGTTTGACATTGTTTACTCTAAAGAATTGAAACAACAAAAGTCTATAAAACATGATAGTATTGTTTTAATCGATACGCCCATGAACCGATCGTTCCTGCTCACGGTCCTGACTACGACTGCGATTATATTTTCGTCCATGCTCCTCTCCTTGGTATGACCGTCCGAGACTTCTACGCAAAGATCTTCCTCTGGGGGGACTTCTTCTTTGAGCTCTTTCTTCCTTCATAAATTTTTTGAGATGTCCTGCTCGGATGAGCCTTTCTATTTCATCCTTCAATGCTTCACATTCTTCTGTGGTATGACCATGGTTTAGATGAAACTGGCAGCTTTTCCGTTCGTCGGCGTTTTTTGGGGAACACTTCTCTTGGATTGTAAGAAGTTTAGCATTAAGGGCTTCTTCGAGAACTTTTGCTCTGGGTGCGTTAAGGGTTGTGTAATGATTAAATCTGGGAGTTCGAAGAAAATCACTGTGAGGAAAATCTCTACTTTTGTCGTTGTTGTTGAACGTTTGTTTGTTGTCCTTTCTCTTTCCGCCTGCCTCAAATTCATGTTGTTGCCTTCTTTGTGAGATTCGCATGTCTTCCATACGGATGAATACTCTTTCTTGGAGCTCCTCCATGGTTTTCGGTGGTCGTGCATACCGTTTTTCAGCAAAATATCCTGGTTTCAAGCATGAAGGTAAATTGTTAATAATAAAAGAGTGATTAACCTCTTTAACTCGTCGTGCATTTCATTGTATCTTTTCATGAATGGCTTCAAGGTTTCCCCTTTCTCCTATCTAGTATTTACTAATTCTGTCAGTGTTGTCTCTTGTTTCCAGTTGGAGGCGTATTGTCTACTAAAGAGGGTTTCGACGATGGCGAAGCAATCTACTGTGTTTGGGGGAAGAGTGTTATATCACTCCAATGCGTCATCCTTGAGTGACAAGGAGAAAGCTCTGCATATGACCGGGTTGCTCTTCGTGTAGAAAGCCATTGCATTGGTGAAGGTCCTAAGATGATTGTCGGGGTCAGTTGATCCATCATACTTTTCTAATACCGGAGGATTTTTTTCTGGCATTGGAGCTTGCATGATGGTTGTCGTAAAAGGAAGAAAATTGGTTGGCCGAACGGTTAGGGAAGGTGATAGTCCTCTCCTTCTACCGTTTAGGTTGGTGTGTTGGGATCGCTGCCGATTACGACTTCAATCGTTTTCATTCTCTCGGTTTGAGGCAGACCACTCGGTATGGACTTGTTCCGCCCTGAGTGCCAAAATCTCCTTTGCGTGCTTCTGCTGCATCTCTTGATGTGCCTGTGCCTATGCTTGTATGGTTCTTGCTTGTGCATGTATCTATTCTTGCATCTGCCTTATCAAATCTCTAGTATTCTGCTGCTCGTCCATGCTTCTTGTGGTCACCATCTGGGCTTCTCTGGCTTGCTCTCGGGCCTCACGGTGGGCGCCAAAATGTTTCAGTAGATATTTTTTGGGACCGAGACACTAACATTTTCGGACGTGGCTTTGCCACTTTCCGATGCTTGAACTGGGTTCTCCGCTTGTCTTTTTTACTCCTGGCCGCTCGATCGCTTGCAATCTTGGCCGTTCGGTGATCTTCAAGCTTTGACCGCTCGTCCGCCTTCCCGATGGAGAGGGGGAGGTACCTACAAAAGGCACTCTGACGCCCAAGTCAGGCGTGTATTGAAGAGCCTCGGCTCTTGATTGAATTTTTAGTGAAGGGTTTTCACTATTTGAGAATGAGTTGAATGTGAGTAGAATGTGAATGAAGTGTGATTGAAAGATACCTAGCTTGTGACCCTGGCTCTCTATTTATAATTTGTCTCATGGACCTTAAACTGATATAAAGCCCAATAAAATATAAACAGAATAAAATATAAAGAGAATATAATATAAACAGACTTACTTGAAAATCTTGTTAGTTGTTAAATATCTTTAATTAGATATTCTTGATTATCCTTTGATTATTTTATCAATATCTTTAATAAGATATTCTTGATTATTTCATATCTTTAATAAAATGTATCGTAACCGATCGACCCTAATATCATACTGTACAATATGTATTTGACCAATTTGACAAGTATGTAGGTGATTTTTGGATTATCTAATTCAGAAATTATTTTTTAACTTTTGAATTATGTGTTATGTAAAATAGCTAATGATTATGTACTGAAAAAATTGTAACCATAATTATATTTAATAAAAATTCAATCATCAAATTTTGACTAAAATAATAAACAAAAATTGCTATGAACGAATTTTTTATATGATGAAACGCAATTCAAAATAATATTTTAAAGGAGATTGATTGTATTGAATAATTCATAATAATAAATAATGTAAATAAAATATATCATTATTTTATAGCGAATTTATGACATCTTAATATTGTAATGTATTTGTTGTGACGAAAATGGTAAGAATTTAGAAAATAGAGTATTAGAGTAAATAGGTGTATTAAAATAATGAGATCGATTATTTTACTTTAAAATAATCTTATAATATAAATAGAATTTTATAAACGCGTCTTATTACTTTAAGAATATTATATCTCACTAAAACACTATTTTCTTCCATTTCTCTAACTTCTCTCTAAGTTCTTTCATAATTAGGTTGTTTGTTTGACAATCAGGAGGTACCTAGATGATCAAGGCGTCAAAGGCTACACATCTGACCGATCAATTGGGTGAATCGACCGGGTAAGTGGTTAACCCCTGTCTTGAGCGTCTGGGGTTCTTGATTCTGCAAAATGTTATTGTTTGCATGGATCAAGAGTTCCTTTCCTTCAATTTCTAGCTCAATTTAAGTTCTAAGGTTTCTTTTCCATCACTAATTGGTGATTTGTAGGTGTTTCTAGAAATTCCTTGTGGTACAAGTAAACGGTCAGGGTTTCTTTCAGCTATGTTGTTGATTCTGAGGTAAGGAAAACTAGATACATTGTAGTTGTAATTAAACTTGGATTTGCATGATAAATTTCTGAGTATTATGCTATTGGAATAGAAATTAGATTTTTAGTAGACTATTTCTGTTTAAATTGACTATCTTTGAGTATGATATGTTGAATGATGCTTATGATCTAAAATGGAATGTTGATTGGACTATGGTGAACTGTATTGTATGTTAGAAATATGCTAGGAGGGTGTTTAGTTTGAGATTGAATTGATTTATACCTGTTTAAAGTCAATTTTGAGGAAGTGGGATAGTGAAAAGGAGAATTAGAGGTTAGATGCTCAATTGGTCTATTGGAGCAGCTTGGGTAAGTCAAATGTGACTTGCTTGAGTCCTTAAATTGGTCAAAAATGTGTCAAAAGTGGTAGATTGAAATTTGGGTCTACAAGTTATGATTTTATGGGTTTTAAAGTAGGAATTAGTCCATAAACACTTTAGAATGATGGTAGGAAGGTTTAATGTTTAGTCAAGTCTAATTAGGTATATAACACAAATTAGGATGGTTAAAAGTTGGAAAAAATATTTAGAATTGGTAAACTTGGGTTGAGTTGCATAATTCTACAAAATTCGTGCTGTAGAATAATGCAGACTCGCCGAGCGAATCAATTCGCATAGCAAGGAGGTGCATTATGTGAATGGTTGTGGGGTTTGCTCTCTATCTGAGTATTCGCATAGCGAATTAGGATGTTGAGCGACTGGTTGTGGTTTGGGAGCACTGCCAGATTTATTCACATAGCGAAAGGGGGTGCATAGCGAGTGTTTAGGGGGTCTGGACCACTGTCTAGACTTTCGCATAACACATTAGGGGGCACTATGAGAGGGGTTGAGGTCTGGTATCACTAGAAGTTTATTCGCACATCGAGGTGGGTCACTGTGCGAGAAACCTCTGGATTCGTTAGGAGGGTGTGCGTTGAGCGAATGCTTCAAGTTTTAGTTACTCCTTAATTCCTTGTTCTAGTTTGATTTAAATGAAGTTTTGGACTCAGTGTGAAGTATGTATGATGGTGTATTATAGTATATGATTGATCATGTTATTGATTATGTTTCAAGTAAAAGTATGGTTTCAAAGTGGTGAAAGTAAGTTCCAAAGTGAGATCTCTTTGTGAGACTTAAGTAAGTTTAGAATGATTGTAGGAAGCTCAGTCTTGGGGGTTATCTTGAAACTCCAATAGTCTTTCATTCTCATATAAAGAAGATTAATCCATGTTGTGAGGAGTAATAGGAGGTCTTAGTCTTGGAGGCTTCCGGTATGCTCCAAGGCGTGGTACAGACTAACCTCGTGAGTGTGGTAGGGTGAAACCCATTGGCAATGACTTTGCAAAGTAGTAGAAGCCACCACGAGTGCACAACCCGCTATAGCTCGACAATCATTCTAAGTTCGGATGGTCTAAGTTAGTGTAGCGTCATGTATAAATAGTTTGTGATGTGTATGAATGAGTATGATCGTATGAATTGTAGTTACTAAATATATGATTTCTCTTTTATTTAAACTAGCTTACCATGTTGTTTGTTGCTTGTGTTTTGTATGTATTGGTGTTCCTTCCTTTGCAATGATCATCCTATGAGTGTGAGCAGAGGAAGATGAGGTGTCTCTGGAGCAGGCATTGAATGGCGGAGATACAACTGTTGAGTAGCTTAGTTTAGTTAATATAGTTTTATGTATAGTTTTGGAATACTAGATTGTATAAGTACAAAGTTTTAAATTCTATAATTATTTTGGATAACTGCAAGGATAATATTTTATATTATAGTTGAATAATTGTTCTATTATATTATTTATGTAACGACTATAATATGATTTATAGCTATATTTTAGGATGTTACAATAAACTAATTTAATCATAGGAATAATATTCAAGTTTTGAATTGTTGTATTAGAATCAACAAATTATCAATAAAGAATGAAGATATGTGGTTGTGATATATACATTAGAACAAAAAAGGTTTAGAACTAATTATAACTAATATATTAGTATATTAAAAACTAATGAATAATTCACATTTATTTACATGACTAAGAGTTTAATAAAACTAAAAAGAAAATAATAACTTTGAAAGAGGACAACTAAGAGAATATCACAACTATAAATCAAGTGCAGAATAAGAGATATGTATATGGAATAGCAAAAAAGAAAATTAAGAACTAAAATGTCACTTTTAATAATATTGTTAAAGTGCAAAATGTATATTCACTAGAATAAGTTTGATGATATTTTGGGATTAGACATATCTTAATTCAGTAAAATTGTTAAATATATTTAATAGCTTGTTGATATACATTCAAAACCAATAGATATATATTTAGTACTCCAAAAAATCCTTCTTCATGCTTCCATACACCTAGGGATGGCAACGGGTCGGGTCGGACACGGATAGTGCCTACCCGCTATCCGACCCGCTAAGTAAAATTATGTCCGATACCCGCCCCGCTACCCACTGGACACCCGCCTTAAAAAAATCTGAGGATTTTTTTCAACCCGTGGGTACCCGTTGGATACCCGTTATCCAAACTCCAGAAAAAAAATAAAAAATATAAAAATAATAAACAGGTAATAAAAAAAAATTGTTGGACTGGCCCATTTAGAATCTTTTAGATCAGAAACCACTAGGGTTTCTTATTCTCAAACAAAGGGAGCAGCCTGGCCACCACCACCACCTCCAATAACCTCTGCACTCTCTATAACCTACCACCACCACCTTCTTTTATCGATGCCGCAACAGCTCCCGGCCGCACCATTAGTGGCGCCACCATGTTTTCCGGCTTCACCGTCGTCGCCATTACCTTGCTCTTCTCCCTGTACAGCGCGTCAAGGTGGAAATAAGGGGAAATAAGGGTACGTTTTCGAATCTTCCTCTGCTTGTTGCTTTCGTTCACTTTCTTGAAGTACTTGTTGATGTTCTCCCACTTTTCTTTTCTTTGCACCTTTTCGCGTTTCAGTTGTATTTAAGCTTCCTCATCGGGGATGAGATCTCCTCCCATACGTTCTCCTGATACTTTGCATCTAGGTTCCTTTGGAGCGGTAGAAGGCGGCAGAACGAGGCAGCTTTTCCTGGTTCTAATTTGAAGAAGAAACCCTAAAAAGGGATTTTATTCTGATTTGAAAAAAACCCTAAAAAGAGATTTGGGCTTGGCCGAATTTTAAAAAGCAGATTCAACAGAAAAGAAAGTCTGATAAAAAATAATTAAAGGATAAAATTGTAATTTTATTTCTCTAACGGGTAGCGGGTACCCGTGGGTACGGATAGTGTGATACCCGAACCCGACCCGTTAACAAGCGGGTATTAAAATACTCGCCTACCCGCTATCTGCGGATACCTTTTACTCGTAAGTACTAAATACCCGTAACAAATTTTATCTGCGGATACTCACGGGTACGGGTTTTTTTACCATCCCTACATACACTGGCTATATGTACATTATCGACAACATGAGTTTGAAAGTTTATCACAATTTTTCTAAGGAACAAAAATTGTCTTTGCCACTAAAGTAAAATAACACATTATAATATACTATAAACATATATTTTGGATTGCACAACTAATTTTATTTTAAAGATTGATAAATATATTACATATTATGATATATAAACATAACAATCAGATTTTAATGCTTCTAAATTAATAAATCCATGATATTATTTCAAATTGAACTATCTAAAAGTTTTACAAACTAGATGGCCTAAGAGATACTAAATTCGAAATAAAAAGAGTACAAATAAAAAGAAAACAAACTCATATCAATAATGAAGAATGATGATGAAAATATCATAAGAACACTCCCAATAGTGATAACATGACAATCTCAATAATGACTATTATTGTGGCACTAATGCTTCTGTGGCCTTGGTTTTTGCTTGGAGTATATGTAAGTTTACTCAGATAGAAATAAATATAAGGTCAACATTATATTAAAATGAAGGCACAATTTTATCTTTTTACACACTAAAAAAAGAAGGTAAAAAGAAAAATCAAGAAAGGACAAGAAGCAAAATTCTTCATGTTGTGTTGTCAGGTACAATCCATTGCTTGTCACTGTTATAAATCACATTCACTACATTAAAGTCCACTGAAAAGTAATAATTTAATTCTGATGATAATATTAATGATAAAAGAAATTCGAAATAATTAAATTTTAAAATAATAGATTCAATAAAAATCTTTTCTTATGCAGTTCAATTATTTGAAAAGAAAGAAACCTTGCTTTATGCAGCCCTAGCTTTGTAAAGATTCATTATGCAGCAATATCACAAGTGCATTCTGAATAGACATGCCATTGGGAAAGAGATAATCATGACAAATTTGTTTTAGAACAAAAAGCAACATTATTCTTTTAATATTAATTAATCTTAAAATACCAATTTTGACTACAACAATTTTTTTTCCCAAAATTTGCAACATGTTACATCATGCTGTACCACATGATCCCAACCTTTGTTAAGTGTTCTCAGAAATCCATACTTCAGTCATTTACATTTTCCAACAAAGATGACTTAAAGAACCTAAGCACAACATGATACATATTTTATAAAACTTTCAAAAGTGATTTTTTTTTCTCGATAAATTCTTTATATCTATGACTATTACACAATATGAAACTGATATTATTCAAATATCTCAAATTTTGAAAACAAATAGTGACATATTTGTAGTAACAATAAAGAATCACTGACCACTATTTGGCTTGACTTTTATACTCAACAAACTCTGCAGATGTTGTGTTTTCCTTTTGCTAATTCTATGCCACAAATGAAACAAAACAACGCCAACAGCCACAAATATATACAAGAAAATAAATATATACAATTTCCTTTTCTATATTTGCCACCATTTCCTCCTCTCCATGGTCTTCACAAGCTCATTTGCTAATGATGCAAAGTCTTCAGCTCCACTTTGCAGTTCAGCAGTGCGTTGGCTGATTCTCTGAGTCAAATTGAACAGTAAAACTTCATTTTAGTAGAGTTTATGAATCATCATAACGATGCTTCAAGCATAAGAAATTGGTGACCCCTTTGCACTAAAGACTAGAGAGTGAAGAAATATGTTTATATCTAACATTATACTTGAAAAGTAGACAAACAGAAACTTCAATGTAAAAGATGAAAAAAATGGTTGGCTAAAAAATGTTTAGTCTTTGGAAATATGACATTTTTTTTGTATTTGTGTCTACATTTTTTAGCCCCCAAAAATTACAAAAAATCATGTTTTCAATCCTACTAAGGGATTAAAACAACATAGTTTTTTTCTTACAAAATATTCGTTTTTTTATTAAATATAGTGGTTAAAAATGAAGAAACTTTATATGAGGACAAAAACCAAAGAGGGTGCTTCCATGTTTATGTTGAAGAACTGACAGCAACGGAATGTGATTTAAGTTAGCATGATGAGATGAGATAATTTTCTACCTCTAATTTTTCCTGCCTCTCCATTAACTTGTTTCTTGCTTGGGCAGCAGCTGAAGAAGCATCCTGAAATCAGATATTGATCAATATATTTAACTCATTGATACCAATAGTGTTAAAAGACAGAGAGGATGAATAGCTTAGCATTACCCCAGTTTTTCTATAAGCAGCCATAATTTCTTCAGGTGTTCTAAGTCTTGGCTTAACATCATCCTTATTGGTGGCACCCTCAAATAATTTCTCCCTATCTCGTAACTTATCTGCATGCAGAAGGAAGAAACTGTTACTAATCTTTGTAGTTAAAGTATGATGCATGTTTTGAAAGTGATTTACCTTTTTGCTTGTTTTTAACATCAGGAGATGAAGTAGAACTCTTAGTTATTGGCGGGTTGGGCTCATCTATTTCAATATCATCTGTGCAAAAATACAGGATATTTTGAGGTTTTTTCTTTTGACAGTTCAAACTTATGAAACCCAAAAAACACCAAGTTAAAGAAAAATGTAAACCTATATCAAGTTCCACTTTATTATCTGCGATATCCACTGTTGGAAGGGGATCAGGAAAAGGGGGCTTAAAGAAAATGTCTTCCAAATTCCCAAAATTGGAGGCTGCACTTTTAGTCACATCTGTTTGAGAGGGTTTTCCTCCTTTAAGTCCTTTGACAATGCCACCTAGAATCCCTGGCACCATGGTCTGCACCAAAATGGTTAAGCTAATTGAAAAACTTGTTAATGGTGTGAACATTAGGATCCAAAATAAGGCAGATCAAAGAACCTCAAACCTGTTTCTTCTTCTGAGTTGTAGTGAATCTAAAGGCAGCATCAGCTGCGGCTGCCAGAACTTTGTCATGAAGACAAGGCAGATGCTCCAGATTACTAAAGCAGAATAGAAATGTTAGTCATCTTTTTCTTCCTTATTACTACAGTTTAAAAAGTCCACAATGTTATTGCTTCATTACAGGATAACAGAGATACCTGAATTCACTTTCGCCAGCCAGTAATGAGATTAATGCCAATTCAGAACCGTTAGCCTGTAAGTTATGAATATAAGAAGGGTGCTTTGAAGACCAAAAGTTGCAGATTAACTTTGACTCAAATGCTTTCACCTCAGTACTCAAATATGTTTTACAGTATCCACTAAAAAAATACAGTGCAAAAACACATATGAAGTTCTTGAAAATTTGAAAGTCCTAGAAAGAATTGTACCAGCACTATGTGTCCATAATCATCAGAACACATGGTTTTATCCATATTCACTTTATAATTCCATCTTAAAATCGACAATAAAGAGCTTTCTGCAACCAAATGCAAATCTGGCAAAGACCTGTCCAAAGATGAGAAAAATAACCCAATAATTTATCATTTCAAAGAAATTTTGTTTTGCTAGAACCCACATTGTTTTATTTAAAATACTCCCCAACTCTTCAGAAACAGAAGAAAGAACAAAAAATACTAGCACTTTAACCTGATTTCAAATGCTCCTGTCTGAAGCAATGATAGAAGCCCACAAACTTTATCATCTTTCTTTAAGATAGAAGTCCAATAAGAAGATTTAGAATGTTTCACTTTATGAATTGGTTTCTTATGTCCCTGTGAAGAATTATCATAAACGTCAAATTCATTCTCATACAGACTTGAAGTGAATGCATGTGAAATGATAATGAACTAAAGAACCTCTATCAAAGATTTTGCTGAGAACAAGCGCAATGAATTCTCGCAGCATAGCAGAACAAGTGGATCCAACATTAAATCTCCAGAATGTGAGGCTTCTGAAGAGGAAAGATCAGCCTCTGATGAATTTACCCTAGCTGATAAGGGCTGTTCCTGCTCATCAGGGCTATTATCAGCAGTATTCTTCGACATTCCATTCTGCAGCTTGTCATTTGATGCTTCAGAGGTTGAGAAGCTACTTTCTGAGGTACAAAAATCTGTCAGAATTTTCAATGATATTTCAAGTGCATTAAAACTGAAAATATGCTTCGTGTTCTTCATGAAATTTGTACTTGCCTATAACATACATTGAAATTGCAGTTGATTCCTTCACATGTAATGGTCGGCTAGAGATCATTTTGCCATTATTACCATCAACTATGTTAATTATTGAATCTTGGGATAACACAAATAGTATTTCTTCAAGGGAGTTGCCTGAAGCTGCATCTGATTGCTTTGAGTTCACATAACTTTGAAAACATGCTTCTTGTTTCCAAACCAATGAAGTAATGGGAGAGGTAGAGCCAGGTGCACCATCAATCAAGAACAAAACTGACAATGAATTCATATTACAGACTGCAACCTGGAAAGAAGCAATTTACCAAGATGTATCAATTGACAGACCTCCCACTATCCCTTACGATTAAATAACTAAGGCAATGATAATTAACAAGCAGTCAGATAATACCCACCCGACCACTTGAAAACCCAATAGCAAGTTTGGTTCCAGAATTTGAAAATGATAATGCTTGTACTGAAGAATCCAGAAGAGAAAAAACAGCACTACAACGAGTTTCTTTTCCTTGTGGAACATCATGAACTGCAAAATATATTTCACAAATCATGATACAATGAACCAAGGCCTAACAATTTCTTTTCTGCATAGATATCTTTGGAACACAAGAAACATGTGAGGGGGGCAGGGTTAAAACTCAAACAAAGAAGATGGACTTCCAATATGGGGACAGATATCTAGGGATCACCTTCACTTTTTGATTGTGTGACAAATTGGAAATTTTGTCTACTGGAGTGGACTTTGAGGTCATAAATGAAAACCTATTAAAGTCATCACAACAAAAGAATTGAGCACAGAAAAAATATTGTATTATGTAAAATAGATTGACATATTAAGAAAGATATCTGACAAGACCACATTCATTGCCCACGGCCAACAGTAACGAAACAGAGCAGAAGTCCAATTTTGTCACTGCAGCATCTGAACCAGCCACTTTTGTACCATTCACCTACCAAACAACAAAATAATTGTGACAAAAAACAAATTATATGAGGAAATCTAAGGACATTTTTTTCTTTTAATTTATTCGGGACAAAGTAGTTGTGGAATGCTTACCTCTCCCTCTATATTGCAAATATAAGATAAGACTGCATGTGTAGCATCACACACAAGGACTGATCCATTAGAATAACCCACAAAATAAACACACTCAACCTCAGCACCTTTTGTTGTGGACAACTGACTGGGAACACCCCCAGTCAAGGGCCAATCTGAAGGTGCAGATCCAGACCTCAAGCCAGTTCTCAAAGCTGAAGCAACCTAAGATACATTAAATAAATAGATGAAAAAAATATAAGAAACAAAGATTAGCTGAAAGGAGTGACAAATTACAGGCATAAAAAAGTTACCTCAGTGAGAATTTTTGATGAATTTGACTTACTGGGTAACCTGACAAGTTTTGCAACAGTCAAAGATGGATCAGCCATAGGTACTAGCACTGGAAATTCCACAGTAGGAACAGATGGCATCCTTTTCTGCTGAGATGTCAATGTGGACAGGCTATCACTATTATACAAATGTAGTTGTCCAGGGTTTGTTAGTACAAAAACTTCATCTTTGCTGTTCAGCCCCTTTGCTCCAGGACTGGGCAGTAAAGTCAAGTCTGCAAAAGAACCACTAAGTGTAAGGTCTGCCCGATTAGTGCATCTTACAGACTCCATCCCAGATGACCATTCAAGAGTTAAAACCTGTAATAGAGGCATTCTAAAGTTTAGGGGGAACATTACACACATGCTAAGAAAACATTTTAACAAAAAGAAATGCTAGCCATCAGGCAATGGTAACAAGTGACTAGAAATCCGACAACAATGTATCGTCATATTTGTTCAATATAACCATGGCTTAAACCTTACCATTTAAACTAACAGAAGATATGGGAAGAAAACAATGAAAAAATATCAGGACAAATCCTCAATTTAGTAACCAGAGGATAAGCCTACATTAAATATCAAGGTTTTCTTAAAGTTTGTAAAGCCACAATGGTGCTCAACCAGGTTTACAGCATCATAAGGATTTTTCCATTATTTTTTACATCCTGCAAGTCCAAGTAAAATACTTCAATACATTTCAGATTTTAGGAATGATGAAACATTCAAGAATGTTTCAATTACAACCTTGGGCTAATTTTGAATGTATCACATGTTTTATAACCAGTATAGTTTATCATAATTCAGAAGCAATTGCCAAAAAACCAATAGAAATCAATTCAAAATAAAATGATAAACAGATAAACAAGTAACTTACTGTCAGAACTTCTTCAGATCCAATTTCGTCACCACCATAGACAAACAACTGCCCAGCGCTATCACTTTGGGATTTATAGCTGTCAGACCATTGTAACACAATGACCGGGAGTCTCCTTTCTGCAGTCGAAAGTTGCAGCTTAATAACATTTTTAGAAGAAGTTTGTTGACCTTTAGAAGGTGCTGCTGATGACAAGTCCCAAAGAAGTATATCTCCATCTAAGTATCCCACAGCAAGAATAGAACCAGTGGAAGATGCCCAGCAAAGAGCAGTTATCTCTTTGTCTCCCAGATTTTGTTCGATAATATCAGCTGGAAGATTAGCCCCTGTTTCAGTAGAAGGGCTACTATCTTCATCCTTCAATTGGAGATCTTTTCCACCACCAAGGAACACAATTCGAGCTTCAGAAACATCCCAAAGAATAAGCAACCCATCCTCAAATGCAATCAAGAGTCTACAAAATATAAAAGAATTCATTCTTCATCAGATTGAAATGTAACTTCTTTCACTCAACATGGAACATTAGATTTTAGACAATCACCCTTAAACGTTAGCTATTAAAAAGGAAAATCAAATGCTTAAATACTTCACCAAACATCTTATACTAGTTATTTTGGGACTTAGACACTTCATAATACCCAATCATAGCATTGCCCTAAGAGTTTATCACTTCACTCAACTTCTCCATTGGTCAAACTCCTTACCACTTCAAATCTCTCTGTAGGCAGCTCCTTTCCAAGACATAAACAACCGGGTTTGATATTAACTGATAAGCATCCAAACACTTGGAGGACCGACACTTAAAATATTAAGGAGGGAGAACCAAACACTTAAATACTCCACTGAGCATCTCATACTATTCAATGTGGGACTTGGCATCCCACAATACTCAAGTCCCTATGGAATAATCAATAATTCTTCACAAGCAAACAACCCCAATTCATGCAGATGAGGACAAGAGTCACACAACTGTATCAAATACTGATGGAAGTATTTGCTATCTTGAAATATGTTCACCCATCATTTCAGTCAGAGTTCAAAGATTTAGCTACATATATGACATAGAATACATACTCATGAAATCATGTTGTGTTGCCTCTAAGAATATATACTAGTATGAAAAATTACACAAACAGCTTAGGAGGATGGCTCTGCATTTTTCATCAAATGTTTGAAGTAATTTTGAAAATCTGAGAAATTATTCGAAATGATAAGTGAGAATTAAAATATGAATGTTAAACTACAAAGTTAAACTCTAATTTTACAGCATCCTATTTTTCAATTTGCATTGTTAGAGTAAATCAATAAGTAGCTGTCAAGTGAAAAATCCAATTGATAAATTTACCAGAAAGAGATGCAAGGCTAAAATGTTGTATGAACTATTTATTATCTTGCCTGTTCCCAGATGAAGAAGGTTGTAAGAGAATTCCAATGATTGGTTGTACACTGGGATCTGGAAAGCCTGCAGCTTCTGTCAAAGAAAATGAATCAAAGAGAACCAAATAAGTTTTGTTAAGTGGACTTTAAACCTAACTCAATCCCACAAAACGACTATAAAGAGATTTACATCCATTTATATACTCTAAACTAATCTTATCTCTAATCGATACGAGACTTTCAATAAGTTTAAATGCTGGAAGTCAGAGGCATGAATCAACTCAAGATATTTGAACATGGTGGTTGTGTAAGACAAATATTGCAATTTGACACAGCATTGTTTATCTTAGTGCTGACCATATTTCCCTCATCAAATGGGTCAATCATCATTTTACTTCAAATTTTTTTTCTTTCCATTTTTTACAAAATAAGTCCATCAATATTACCTATCAATCATCAAATTCAAGACAAAAGACCAAAAAACTAAAAATGAAAACAAAATACCCCTTAGAAACTTTGCAGACAAATTATATGATGACTTCAAAAGTCGTCCTTCCTCAGCTTCAAACTTTATCACAGAAAATAAACCATGCTGATCCCCAACATAACTGAACATTATAACAAGTAACATTACTAACCAAGTGCATGTAAATGTAATCACAACTATTTGCAGCTAGCTACTACTAAGAGCAAGGGCAAAAGTATAGAGATTTACTGCATATAAGTTTTTCATAACATACATGAAATGTGAACCGCTGACTACAGAAAAAGCAGTAATATCAGACTCCCATTGTAAAGAACAAACAAGGCTCCGGCTCTCAAGATTCCAAACCTGCCAAAATCATAAGAAAAATACAAAATGACATTCTAAGCCTTAACTATAATAAGAAAGGAACTCTAAGTCCATCACTTCACTGACTTAGACCATAACTTGACATCCTAAAATGCTTGATAATGAGTGGTAAGAAAAGAAACTAGAAAAGGAAAGCAACCACATAGCTTAGAGATATCAATTATAGGTGTTAAGGACTGATAAAACCGCAATACTTAGCCTATTTAGGGGGGAAGTTGTTAGAAAAAAATGTATCAACACAAGCAGATAGTGAAATGTACAAAACAATTACCTGGATATCATTGTCATTTAAGACCCCAACTAAATGCCCCTGGTTTTGCAGGAACTGCGAGTGCCAAAAGAATCAAAGGATCAATATGCTACTTACATGAGCTTAGCTAGCAAAAAAATTGACAATTTTACACCATAGAAAACCCAACAAGATCTAACTGCATGTCAATTTGAGAAGTTCAATGACCCTTACCTCCAAGTATTTGTAAGGCAATTGCTTAGGAGAAACCAAAAGTCCTTCTATATTATCACCACCTATCACCTTAAGTCTTCCATCCCTGCCATTAAACAGCCTAATATAAGCAATCAAACACTCACATCCTATAATGACATCCATTTGCCAGCTATAATTAAATCATGGTATATGTGGTGTCAAGTCATTATAACATTTGAAGAATCGTGCACTGTCCATTATGAAAAAAGTCATCTCATTCCCACGTTTTCTGGCTAAACATGTACAAGAATTATGTCAGTTGGATTTCCTCTTATCAGAATGACCGTCTCTTCTTGTTACTATCATTATGCACACTTTTAACTGAAAGAACCGAAATAAATGTCAATACAAAAAGCGAAATTAGGCATTACATCACCCTTCCTCCCGCAGACCCTAAGAAAGAACTGATAATCATTTCAAGGATAGTTTGAAAAACCCAACGAGATTTTTTCATCCTAAATTTCAGAATTCACTTTGACAAAAAAAATAAAAAATAGTCATGCATGGGTACAGTTCAGAATGCAATTCCTAAACCACAATAGAATAAATGAAAAAGACAAAAGATCAACTTTATATTACTTATCACGGATAATTAGAATAATCCAGATCAAGCTATTCTAAAATGTTATTGAATCCACTGTCCCTTTTAACCCCTCCCCCCATTACTAAACAACTAAGTACCATAAATATATGTATATTTTTTTCTTGTACCAACCGCTTGTATCCTCTACCAGAGGTAATCCTTTTATTTGGGTAAGGTAGGACCATTCTCAGACGATAATGGAAACTTATTTAACATTATCGTAACTCAATGGTACAGTACCATACCCAATTAGTAAAAACAATAGCAATCAACAGCAAAATCAGAGACTGAGAGAGAGAGGGAGAGAGAACTGACAAAGTCCCAATAGCCAAAAGTCGCTGAATGGGGTCAAAGGCGAGAACTGAAGCTGTGGATGGAATGCCGTAGTGAAACACAATTTTGGGATCCAACTCACTTCCCTGCAAACCACCATGCCGCAACTTATGCTGAACCAAAACCATCCCAACCCCAGAAAAAAAAAATCACAACATGGAAGAGTAAAGGAAGCCCAGAAGAAGAAAAGAAAAGTAAAGTTGGATGAGAAAGAAAGGAACTTTATATTCGAGTTTCTAATTTACGTTGGAATGGTGCAGCAGAGCCTTGTCAATCAACCTCTTGGCAAACATAGTTGCCGATGATGTTGTTATTGTTGTTACTGAGCGTAGGTTGTCTTCCACAGCTTGATTTCCTTTCTTCGACTGATGATCATTCCAATGTATGGTATTTTTCTCTTTCCACCAAAAATCAAAACTTTTCTTTTTTTATAAAAAATAAATTTTTTACCTCATCTGCTGGTCATTGGTCAATGCAAAGTTGTTTCACACCTTCTCTAAATTTTGTTACTCAAAATTTGTACCTTACTATATATAATATTCTTATAACTCTTAATATTAAATGGGGATGTAGCTCAGATGGTAGAGCGCTCGCTTAGCATGCGAGAGGTACGGGGATCGATACCCCGCATCTCCATTATAGTTTTTTGTATATCTAATTTTTATTTTTCTTATAGTGGACCAACTGTTTTAATTTTCACAGACATAGGCTGTCACAAATATATTTGGTTGGTAAGTATAATGGTCACAATGTTTTGAAATATAACTTTAAAATAATAATAAAATAAGTATTATAAATAGTATAATAGTTAAAATAATTTAATTAGGTTGTGTTCAATATGATTTTTATATATGTAACAAATTTTCAAAGTTAAATTTTCTTTAAAACCAGTCTTTGTGATATAAAATATTATTATATTTTATTCAGGTATATTGAAATTTTTCCATCTAACTAATTGTATGAATAAGTCATTTAATTTGTTGATTTATCTTGTTTGGATATATCATTCAATTATTTCTGGAATTGAACATTTAAAGCCTAGTAATTCAATTTACTTTTAGTAAAACTACTTACTCGAAAATTTGTTACTCAAAATGTGATGATACAATTTAAAATGTGAAAGGTTGTAACCTTGTGTCAAATAAGAGGGCAAATCTCCATAAAAAAGGTTTTATAAAAAATAATATAATAAAGTCCTCTAAAATTTGTTGTATGGAGATAAACAATATAGAAAATGTGTGATACACAGTTAAAATAACTTCAACTAAAAGGACAAAATTATATAAATAATTTAAATATATTTTAATAATGACAAATATTGGATACCAATGAGAGGTTTATACAGGTAAAAGTTTATTAAAATGGTATAAATATAAGAATTTTTTAAAATATTAGTACTATTTATTTATTATTTTATGTATGATTTAATTGACTTAAATATTAAAATGTCTTTTATATAATACATTTCACTAACTTATATTTCAAGATAACATTATAATTTCAGAAAAGATGAGAGATAATGTGTAAGAACCTAGAAAATAGAATATTAGAGTTAATAGGTATATTAAAATAATGAAATCGAATATTTTATTATAAAATAATCTTATAATATATATAAAGTTTTATAAATTCGTTTCATTATCTAAAATATCATTTATCTCTCTAAATTTTCTTCTCATCGTTTTCTCTCACTTCTCTCAACAATTTCTTGCCTTTGGATCATCTGTTCGACGATCAGGAGATCTCTAGACTATCCTTACGTTGAGGGCTACTTATCTGACCGGTCAATTTATTGAGTTGAGCAAGTAAGTCTTGTTCCCTTTTTCTTAGTTTTTCCTTTAATCTGTGATCATGCAAAGAATATGTTTTTACATGTGATCATGCAAAGAATTTGTTCTCCATCACCAATCGGTGATTTGTAGATTTTTCTAGAGTTCCCTTGCGGTGTAAGTAACTGTCGGGGTTTCTTTGAGCTTTGCAGATTTCATTGAGGTAAGTGAAGCTAGAATATGATTTAATTGGTAATTAATTGTGTATGTGGATGAGTCTAGGAGTATTGAGCTGGTTGGACTGAAATTCCTAGGATAAATCTATTATATGCAAATTAGACTGTTTTTTAGTGTGAAATGATGAACTGTGATTATGAATTATATGGAATGATGTTTGGTATGTTATTGAATGTATAAAATGTTAGAAATCTGTTATGAGATTGGTTGTTTATGAATAAATGCAATTTATCTTTGTTTAGAGCTAATTTTGAAGAAATGGAATAGTAAGAATCTGATTTGGGAGTTGGGTGCTCAATTAGTCAGTTGGGATAGTCTTGGTAAGTCAATTGGGACTTTATAGTGTCCCTAAGTTACTTAAAACTATGCCAAAAGTGGTAGAATTCATTTTGGGTCTATAAGTTGAGGTTTGCTTTTAAAGTGTAATGTTGCTAGTAAATACTTTAAATGAGTTTAGGATGGTTTAGACACAGTGGTTCAAGCTTCATCAAGTATATAACATTATCTATGAGGATTACAAGTTGAGAAAAATATTTCAATTGGTCAAGTTTGGTGTATGTTGCAAATTTTGTAGTTTGGTGCTGTAGAGTTATGCAGACTCGTTGAGCGAGTGGAGTCGCTCAACGAGTGGTCGAAAGGTCTAGACAACTATCTGGACTTTCGCCTAGCGAGTTGGGTCGCTAGGCGAAATGGTTGGGGTCTAGATCACTGTCTCTAGTCTCGACCAACAAATTGGGTCG
The DNA here is from genome assembly GCF_000741045.1 of Vigna radiata var. radiata. Classification (NCBI taxonomy): domain Eukaryota; kingdom Viridiplantae; phylum Streptophyta; class Magnoliopsida; order Fabales; family Fabaceae; genus Vigna; species Vigna radiata. The sequence goes on from NC_028354.1 coordinate 640,969, forward strand.
TTAAGCGAGATGATTGGGGTTTGAACCACTATTTTTGCTCTCGCCTAGCGAGTTGGGTCACTGAGCGAGAGGTTGGAGTCTGGGATCACTTGGAGTTTCATTCGCACAGTGAGCTGTGTCGCTGAGCAAGAGGTCAAGTATGTTTAGAATGAATGTAGGGAGCTTAGTCTTGGGGATTATCCTGAACTCTAATGGTCTTTCATTCTCAAGTAGAGAGGATAGACACATGTGGTGAAGAGTAGCAGGAGGTCTTAGTCTTGAAGGCTTCCAGTATGCTCCAAGGCGTGGAATAAACTAACCTTGTGAGTGTGGTAGGATGAAACCCGTTGGCAATGACTTTGCAAAGCAGTAGAGGCCACCACAAATGCACAACCCTCCATAGCTCAACACTCATTCTAAGTCCGGACAGTCAAGTCTAAGTCATAACATGTTTAGGATGTCTTAAGTTAGTTGATCTATATGCATGATTGTTAGTGTTTTGTATCTTATACCTGTGTATGAATCTTTTTATGTTTAGACCCTCCTATTTGTATTTGTGTTTGTATGTGACTATGTTCTTTGTTTGACTATGATCATTCTGTGGGTGTGAACAGAGGGTGAAGAGCTTTCAATGAAGCATACTCTTGATGGAATGGATGTTGCTGAGTAGATTTGTTTTATGTTATCTTTGTAAATAGTTTTGTCTAGAATCATTTGTTTATAAAATTTAAAATTTTATAGTTATTTTTGGATAATTATAAGTTCAACTTTATATTATAGTTAACAAATGTTCTATTATATTAGAATTGTGATGACTATTATATAGTATAATGTTATATTTTGAAATGTTACGTCATGTTCATAAAAAAGGAAACATTCAAAATTAAGAGTAAAAGTCATCCAAATCTATAAAATATGGTTTTTGCAAAAATATTTAATATTCATATCTTAGACTTACAACTAAAAAGGTTATATTTTTTAATTCAAAACTTTAAAACATTAAGTTAATGTTGTATTGATATTTTTATCCATTATCTTCAAATAATGAATTTATGAATTATTTTATTATATAATATTTAATTTTATTATTTTTATTTAATATGAAACTTAAACTTATATTTAAATTATTTTCAATATTTCTAACAATTTTTTGTAGGTTTAATAATAGTCTTAAAACATAAAACTTTATAGGAGTGTCTTTGATTTATTTCATGACCTTGTACTCATATTTTCTCCAACTCGTGGGATCTTTTCCACTTCTATGGTAAGTGAAGTGATGACACCTTGTGCATATCACCTAAAAAATGTGTCGTTAGTCTTTGCATGAATTTCTTCTTATTAAAAAAGCTCGGTCTTCCATTGACTTTGAAAAATGATATTTAATTGTCTAAGATTGTTAATGCCTCTTGAACTCATTCTAGATTCTATTTATATTTATATTTCTATTTCTTCTTCTCTTTTCTTTTTCAAGAGTAATGATATGTGTAATGAGGAGTATATAGCTTATATGAACTTTAACTTTGATTGACTTTTCATGGATTTATTATGCTTAATTCTTTTATAAAACTCAGTTACCTAAACCTAACTAAAAGTTATTACCGGGGAAACAAAGTTTGTAATTATATTGAAAAAAACTCTAAAATACATTGGTATAACTCCAAATTCAACTATATGATAACAAATTGTAAAACCAGATAAATGTAAGAAGATGATTAAATTTTGTTCTTTTCAAAAATAAAAAAATCATAAGTATTAGAAGATTTCTAATTATGACTAATTGACAAGTGTACTATAGTTTATTATAGACAAAAGTCAAAGTATTAAATCCACGTAAAGTTACTGTATAATTATATAATTAAAAAATAAATATATTTATAATTTGAAATTAACAGCAATTTCATAAAATAAAATAAAATAAAAAACTTGATTTAAATAATGAAATGTAGATGAAGATAGAGAACACATAATTGAAAAGACAATAATAATAAAAGAAAAAGGTATTTAAAATATGTAAAAGACTTAGGGATTAATTTCACCATAAATTTCTTAGTGGGTAAAGTATAAATTATTGAAAGAAGATTTCAACTTCTTGGTGAAATTTGTTAAAAATTAACATTAGAGCTAGAGTTAAAAAATTGTTTGATAAGTAGTATCCCTATTCCTAAGAATAAATGGTATCAATATTTATTTTACCCAAATCATATAATTAAAAAAACTATATCCAATTCTCAGTTAAAAACAAATAAGTAAAAGTAGATTGATCCTCCGTCTCTTCCACAATAAGATTTTTCATTGATTATCATATAATTATTATTCATTTAATTTATAAATAAAGATCTTTAATTAATTAAATAATTTTCAATTAACTTATTAAAGACTCTCATTCATTTCAATTATCTCTAAGTCATATTCTAATTATATTTTATTCATTATACACATTTATGATTAAAGTAAAAATATATTCTTTTATTTTTTTATTAAACAAACTCAGTATACAAGTTTGAATTAACTAAAGAATCGCACATTAATTTATCTAGTTCCTATCATATTTCAAGCATATAAAAGGAAATACTGGTAACACTTAAATTGTTTCAAGCATATGCAAGTTAAGTGTTTTTTTATACTACATGTGAAAATTTACTTTTCACTTATACAAAAGATTATTAAAGCATTCAAAGTTGTTCGTTCTATCTTTCAGGTTACGTTATTCTCTCTCTTTTCTTTGTCCTAATTGTGGGAAAAGGTGTATGCAGAAGACACTTTAACACTCAAGTCAATGACTTTGCGTAATAATCTTATCATAAAGATTAGTCATTAGAGTAAAATTACATGTCTTTTCTGTCAGACATATATTTATAAATATTATAATGAGCTTACCATTAGGTCTGACTCATTAATCACCAATAAATGACATTATTCCTATTAATTGTCAATAAATGACAATTATCTTCATTAACTTTCCATTGATTTGCTCAGATTAATTTCCAGACCAATTGGTCATTTTCTCATTGGATGGTCAGTCGCTCGGTCCTTGGCTGACCAGGTGGTCCTATAATACACAAGTCCCACAAGCCCAAACAAGTTCTTTATTGGAAGATGTGAGCAGGGGTTATGGTGAGCTTAAGTGAGGTCGTTCACGTTGTATTAAGGAGTTTTTTTTTTCGATGCATTTTAAGCCTTCATTCCTCTCTGCACCAGGCGGCGATGCTAGGAGTTATGAAAATGTTCCCTAGGTTGAAGAGGCTCAAGTGAGAGTTAGGAAGCATTCTTCACCGAGCGGCGGGCTCTAAGAGCTATAGAAGTGTTCCATAGGTCGAAAAGGCTCAGGTGAGAGCTACGGAAGCATTCCTCACCGAACGACGGACTCTAGGAGCTACATAAGCGTTCCCTAGGTCGAAGAGACTCAGGTGAGAGTTCACGAAGAACGTTCCTTACCAAGCAGTAAGCTCCACTTGGTCAATTGGTTTGTATGCAGAGTCCTGTGCATTGAAGAAAAATAATAAATCAAATTTAAAATATTAAAATAATTTAGGTTATGAAGTCGAATGGTCGGGCAGGCGAGATCGTTCGGTCTTCGATTGAATGTTTGAAAACCAAAGCGAGAAATTCATATTAGGATTGCCATGGCTGAGACATTAGTACTTAATACTTTGTGACCTGCAAAAGAGCGGTTAACCGTGATTGTATGAATAAGCATCGTTCAAGATATGCTAAACAAGGTTTGAGGCGCAACGATAGCGAATGGATTGCATTCATGACATCCATATGTAGTTCAGAAGTTATCTGAACATAGAAGTGTCATTTTAATCTACCACCCATGGGTCAGCCCTGGCCCTATTTAAAATTAGGCCCAATTTTAGTGGCCCACTTAAAGGGGGCTTTCTGAAAGCCCCAGCCCCAAAAGCCCTGAGGAAAACGGGTTGGGACATCTTCAGGGTGGGTTGAGCCCCCTTTTTCGGTCAAACTATTGTTTCTTTCATCCAAGTGAAAGTTCTCATTGAAAGTTCTAAGTGAAACATCAATAGTTCGACATTCTTCTTCTCACCGTACTAAGGAACGATCAAAACCTTCACGAATCTCATCACCGCAACATCTACGCTCTCTTTCGTTGATACCTCACCAAATATAATATTCGTAGAACAAAAACAGTTTCGGTTCTGCCTCCAGATTTCATTTCCGGTAAATCTTCTTTTTTTCTTTGTTTTATTTTTGTCGAGTTTTGGTTTTCCACTTGATTGGTAGCCATAATTCATTTCTCACGCCCCTTTTCAGGGAAAGTAATGGTTCAATCATTATATGTAATGAATTTTTTACTACTCGAGCTTTTTGGGTCTTCTCCATTTGATGTGTTTTTCCACTTTAGGTGTTGTTCTGTTTATGACAACAGACATGGTTCAGAAAGAGAAAAGGTATAGAATGAGACTTGAAGAGATTGTGTTTTGAATGATTATTATATATTAGTTTGAAATAGTGAATTTTAATTCATGGGGTGCCCTTTTTTTTCTTGGGTTGTTAGGTGGGCTCTGCCTTGTCTTGGCATATGTGATATTGTTCAATCAAAAGTGAAAGTAACTTGAATAAGGATGAATTTATGAACTAGTTTTTCAGAATATTCAAGTTTTGCTCTATTTTCACCAATTCTGATATTTTATTATGTTTTCTTCAATTCAAACCATTGTTTTTTCCTTTCTTATCATACGTGTACAATTAATACAGTTGTTCTTGATTCAACTTTACTATTCTTCAGTGGTTTTTGCTAATTAAATATTTTCTGATGGATATGATTTATCATGTATCTCATATCACCTTATTCTCAACCTGGACGTTTGAATACTTCAAATCAGCTTTATCAAAAGACATTGGTACTTCTCCAATATCTGATTTCAATTTAAAGGTAGGTAAATGGGAGGAATATATGTTTTTGTCTTTTGTTTTATGCATTTCAAATATGCTAAATTTCTTTACTTGTCTCAACACTAATTATAAGTTTGTTTATTAGAATGAATGGTGGATTAAACTTTGCATGTCACCAGTTTTTCTCAGCCATTCTTTAGTCGATAATTTTTTAAATGCAAAGTTCTCACCCTCAGCTTCAGTTTCATTGACTCTTCATATCTTTATCCAGGAAAAACTTTAAGCAAAAGAAGTTTAACTCTAAACAGAAGAAAAAACACAGTTCATTCCCTTCACTACAACACCCCAACAAGGTGAGACATCTTCTGATATATATGATTGATGAATCGATATTTTATCGACTTCACTTAGTTTATTGTGCTAGAATTAATCAAGGAATTGTGCTTAATTGTCCGATATTTTCCCGTTTCTGTTAATAGTGCTTAATTTGACCGGAAATTCTAATTTTAATTAATTTGAATATTCTGAGCTAATTATTTGCATTATTATTTTCAGGGAAACTTTTGGACAAACAATTTGGAGCATTGGGAAAGAGACAAAATAAATTCAAGACTCTCCACAAAGACAATTTAGAATTAATTAAATTTTAATTTAGTAGATTAATTTTTTTTTAAACCAAGTTTTGTAATTTTGGGCCAATTTTTGGTAGTGTAGACTAAGCCCAATTGTAGAGTAGGATGATTTGGCACTTTAGGGTTTCTTTAGGGTGGACCCCACCCTAAATTTTAAGACACATGTCCCTTGCTAAGGGCTGTAGCCGTCACTCACTTGGAGGATGCTTGGCTGAAATAGGATTTTCAGAGGGCATATATTCCTCTCGGCAATTTGGCTAGCAGGGACACACACTTTGGAATTTTATTTTTTTGAGGCTGCAGCGTTTTCCTGTTGAAACCATGTGGATGTTCTTGGACTATGGTTAAATGAAAAGCTTGTTTTTGCTTCTTCTTTTTCTTTGCAAATGCTGTCACGTTTATTTATTTATTTTCCATAGATTAGATTTTTCCTTTGCTTGTACACGCTGCTTCCATTTAGCCTATCTTGCATTGAATGAATGATGGTACAATGTGATGTGCTGGAACGTAAATTTAGTGAGGCTGGAACGATGACGAATAAATTTCCAGCCGCCACTTTCATTTATAGTTTGCTTTGAGCTTTATCAATTGGAGTCACTAGGCACGGTGCTAGGAGGTAGAGGCTGCTGACGTTGATTTTTAATATAGCTTGGGGTGTGAATTTCATTAAAATAGAATGTGCAAGTGGTGTGATGGTTGAAGTTCAGGAAACGGGATTCACGACTGCAGCTTGATGATGGGACGTTAACATCCTATTGTTGGCTGGTTTCTTTAATTTTGTCTCCTTCATAAAACTTGTATTAGATTAGGTAGAAGGTAGTAGGTGTACTGGGTATAGAGTTTCTATTTTCTTTAATTGCTTTATTTCTTTGTTAAAGAAGAGTAGATTAGATGTGAGTTGATGTATGGTGTACGGAGGGGATGATTAAGTGAAATGAGAGCACGCTGATTCAAACATTTCTTTGTTTTAAAACACGCAGGTTACAAGGCAAGGTAATTATTTTATTATACATTCGAATTTATTTTGGAAGGAGGCATTTAATTTTAGAAAAAGAGTGGAACGGTGATGTTGATTACACACTGCTGCAGCCATTTACAATTGGATCCCGATATTTTAACACTCCAAATTTGACACTATTTTGACAACGCCACGTGTCGGCTTGTCATTGGGCGTTTTTTTTTTAAATTTCAAAAAAGTGACGTAATTTAATATGAAATGGTTTCAAATATTTGTTTCCGAGTTTGCCCTTGGCCAGATTCATGTGACATAAAAGTTCTCTTTCTTCCCTGTTTCATCAGTTGTTGAGTTTCTCCGACAGGTTCGTTCTCTTCCCTTACGGTCATCCAAAATCGTTTTCATCTTTGTTTTTGTCATCTCACTGTCGTTTGTCCTTGTGGTTGCCCTCTCGGCCTTCGTTATCGGGGTGGGTGTTGCGGTGATTGCATCTTTTGGTTGTTGGTGTGTTCGTGTTGCAAAATGGCGAGTTCTTCGACCCGGATAAGCGCGTTAATCTTTGGTTGGTTTGTGGTGTTTAGTGCTTGGTATTTGGAGTTTGGGTTTTGTGTGTTTTTTTTGATTTAGGGTTTTGAAGTTTTGGTTTTTGGAATTTGTATGCAGTTGACGATTCGTCACTCGGTTTCCACAAAGTTCATATGTAGTGATTTTAAGGATGAACCAAGACAAAAAATGAAAGATGACAAGGCATCAGCAAAGAAGCTACTTAAGAGAAAACGCAGAGAGAGTTTTATGCAAACTCTACACCAGCAACAAAGTCTAGTTGCANAACTTAAAAGNAGGGTTCTTTTGTTGGAGGAAGAGGTGGCATTTGAGAAAGCTAGACGAAGACGACCAGAGGATGGTGGACAGAGTGTGCCTCGTGAAGAACCGTCTATCTCCCCGAGAGTGTTCTCCCCGGGTGGTATTACTCCTCCAACGAAGACATATGTCAGGATGGGGTCGCGAAGGCGTTACAAGAGTAGAGCACTTCAGACTCCTTATGTTGGATTGCTTAGGATAAAGAATGACTGATATTTGTAAATTTTATTTTAGATATTGTAATATGCAGATTATGTAGCATGAACAAATGTTTTGTAATTTGGTTAGTTTTTTGTTGAATGTTAGAAACATGGAAGTTGCCTTTATTAAAATATCTTTATTGTAAATGGTATATGATGTTTTGTTTGAATTGTTAATGAACAAACTTTAATGGATTTGAATGATGAATGAAACAATGATTTTTGACATAGGTAAGAAATGTGTATTTTGACATATGGAGAAACTGATGCAGCCAAAAAAGCTGTTGTAATCGTTTACAAGACACTAGTAAACGATGACGCGAACTGATTCTGTATTTTAGACACAAAATTGACCACAGGGAGCCAAGTTTTTGTTCACAGAGGACCACGTGTGTACTGTCTAAGGTACAACACACTTAGAACTTATTTGATATGATTTATTGGTGTGAGAGAGATG
>NC_028354.1:649551-677276 GCF_000741045.1 Vigna radiata var. radiata
ACTGTTTGAGGTACAACACACTTAGAACTTATTTGATATGATTTATTGGTGTGAGAGAGATGTTCTAATGAGTGGTTTACTCTTGGTTGGGTATTTAAGGACTTAATTTCATGTAATTAAAAAGTGGTGTAGCCAAACAAGCTGTTGTAATCGTTTACAAGACACCGGTAAACGATTACGCGAACTGATTCTGTGTTTTGGACACAAAGTTGACCACAAGGAGCCAAGTTTTTGTTCACAGAGGACCACATGTTTACTGTCTGAGGTACAACACACTTAGAACTTATTTGATATGATTTATTGGTGTGAGAGAGATGCTCAAATGAGTGGTTTACTCTTGGTTGGGTATTGAAGGACTTAATTTCATGTAATTAAAAAGTGGTGCAGCCAAACAAGCTGTTGTAATCGTTTACAAGACACCGATAAACGATTACGTGAACTGATTCCGTGTTTTGGACACAAAGTTGACCACAGGGAGCCAAGTTTTATTTCACAGAGGACCACGTGTTTACTGTCTGAGGTACAACACACTTAGAACTTATTTGATATGATTTATTGGTGTGAGAGAGATGCTCAAATTAGTGGTTTACTCTTGGTTGGGTACATCACTCTTGATTTATTACATATTAGATTTTAAAAACTACATTCTTGCACTTACCTGAAATCCAGAAAAACACCACCAACGAAATACTAGGCAATGGTCCGTCAACGACAACGACACACCAACCTTTCGCGAGATTCACACAACCACCCACACCACTACAGTGATGGTCCGACCCACACGGCGGCAGTGACGATGAGAGAAAGACAAAACCCAACACCGAACACGACAGAAACGAGAGAAGGAGAAAACCCAGGACCAAAAATGACAGAAACGAGAGAAGGAGAAAACCTAACACCAGATTGGATGGATAGATGATGCGAGACAAACCCAAGAACGAAATAGATGATGCGATACCGAAAGAGCAAGTGAAAGTGAACGAAAGAGATGATGAGTGAACCAAAGAGAAAGAGAAACCGTGAAAATGAAGAGCGCCAAATGAAATTTGCCATCTTCAAACACCCTGAAGTTCCGATTATGCCCCTACCTCAATTTCAGAAAATAATTTATTTTTTCAAAAACTAGGGCCAATAAAAAAATGCCATGTGGCCGTTGTCAAAATAGTGTTAAAATGGAGTGTCAACCTATCATTTTCCTTTACAATTTCTATTTGGAAGCAGCGGGTCCCTTTGGTTTTTAAGAATAAAGGTGTTGCAACTTTTCTTAGAAAAATGGAGCCCACGGTTTTTTTTTTTTATAGTTTATATATGATATGCATTTAATACTGTTACGCATTCTAAGGTTATTCATTCTTTTTTTTTTATTTTTTTTTCCTTTCTTTAATGCAATGAGCCTTTAGTTTATAGCTTAACTGTTGCATCGTAATTGGCCCAAATTATTAAGCATTGAATGTCTTTACTTATTTATTTTATGCATTACAATTTGTTCATGCCGTATTGAATATTTTATTTTAGTGTTTTCTGTTCTGTTTACTTTTTCCATTTCCTATGCTATTTATTTTGTTCGATCTTTTTATCTTCCTGCATCTCTAATCTTTTCACTTCTTTTAGAAATCGTTCAGTCTCAATTTAGAACTGTTCGGTCACCTATAGGACTGTTCGGTCTTCATGCTTTGTCCATTTATTTTAATGTTTTCAATTATGTTTGGTTTAATTTAATTTCCAGTTTTAATTTAGTTTAATTCTCATCTCAAACACTTTCAACCCCCCCCCCACTACGTGTTTGACCTAATTCTCGAACCACATTTGGTCCTTGAGAGACGACCTAGGAGTCACTTCCTAGTCTATATTGCATTCCTTATATGCAATCAAATTTGTATGGGTCGCGACACCCATCAATGATCTAGTTGAATTTCTTACAATTATGATTAAGATATGAATGCTTAATTAAATTCCTTTTTGTTTAAATTTGCCTAATGGTTTTCTAAGAAGAATTACATTTTAATGGTTCTCAAAAACTCAATTACCTTAGTAAGACCCTATTAAGTCACCTTCTATTTCTGGCTCTATTGTGATTAGTGCTTGATCTGTTTTCTCCTAAATTAATTTGTTATGTTTTGTATGTATATATAAACCCAAGTTTTTGACATTATTCTTTTGGTATTTTTCTTGTTAATTTTGCGTCTTTTGTAATTTATGTTACATTTCAGATTGATATATAATTAGAAACTGGAGAATACTTTTTAAGTATAGTTTTCCTCTTGTTTGTATAGTTTTCCTCTTTGGTATTTTTTCCCTTTTCATGAGTGTATTAGGCTAAACCTCTTTGTCTTAAAATAAAACAACCCATGTTAGTTACAAAAAAATATTATTCTTAGTTTTATAGGACTTACATTAATGTTTCACAAAGTTCTATAGAAGAAAGACCTATTAAAAATATTGTTCATTTATATATGCAATTGTGTTCAATAGCTTTTAAATATGGATCACCTTATTTTGGTTGATGATCTTACATCTGAAACTCCTAGTCCATCTGAGAGTGCTACCACCAATAAAAAAGAAATCTGAAATGTTTGGATTTTTTTCACAAAAATAGGAAAAGATGAGGAAGGCATTGAAAAGACTACATGTAAGTATTGTGGTAATATCTACAAAGTTGGAAAACACCTTATTAATAAAAACAATTATGGAACTTCATATTTAAGTCGACATTTCAATGTGTGTAGAAGTATTGCAAACTTAGATGTGGATTTGAATCTTTATCAAGAAGGAAAGTTTGGGACATGAAAAATCAATTAAAAGATTCATCGGAAGTTACTTGTGAGAGCCATAATTATGTTGAGATTGTTGATAAGGAAAACACTGGTTTATCTAACCTTAATCTCACAATGCTTTAATCACTTTGTTTTTGATTATGACAACACATTATTAATAACACATGTTTTGTTATGTGTTACATGTTCTATTGCTTATTGGTTGATATCTTATTGAACTTGTTTTGTGTTGATTCTAATATATGAATGCATACTCACTAAGCGAATTACTGTTACATCATGTGTGATTGCATTACATATGTTTTTGAAGAGAAAACCACATGCACTTTTATGAACTTATATTGTGTGACATAACTGCAAGTTTTAAGTAGACTTCATTATGAAGCAAGTCGATTAAAACTCGTGACTATGCACAAACTTTCAAAAGTGGTGCTATGTGTGATTTTGCATTGAAAAGTTTTTCAAACTGTGCTGACATACCTAAGTCGACTACATGCGCAGTGGATCCGACTTAGTTAGTTAACTTTGTTTGAAATTTTGTTATGACTGTGAACAGTAACGACTATATTTCAAAAGTTAGTTATTGCATTGATGATAGTCAATTGTATTAAATGCAAAATCAATTTATTAGTTGTTGACTGCTACTATTTGACTTAACTGTTATAACTGTCTGAGGACAATCGACTCTATTAGCTTAGTCGACTTCAGGAGCGTCTGACTTATAGAAAACTATAAATAGACGTGCCTCAATTGATCATGAAGACTTTGAAAAATCTAACACCTTCATTTGTGATTTATAGATCGTGATCTATGGAAATTTGTACCAAGAACTCATCAAGAAGACCGTGGTGATCTATCTTTGAAGAGGTTCTTTGAAGGAGAAAGAATTTTGTGCTTACTGGTTGATCATACTCTGTACACTGTGGTGCTCATCTACTGATTAAGATTTCTATCAATCTTTGTAAAGATTGTTGTTGTGTTCCTGTTGTGATTACAGGGGGTTGACTCGTGGAGTCTGGACACTTTGAGGATTGTTCAAAGTGGTTTAAAGATTGCAGAAGAGGGGATATCTTGCTGCAGATCGTTGTTGTGTGTATTGCCTATATTTTGGTTAGAGGGTTAGAGGGGTGTTTTATATTTTTGACGTGGAGGTCTCTATAAAAGCCTTGTTCTAAAAACCTTGACCATTATAGTGCATTTGCTTCCGGATTGTGGAAGGACACCGGATGTAGGCATTGAGGCCGAACCAGTATAAAAACCTGCGTTTGAATTCTCTATCCCTACTCTTTTACATTAAGTCGACTTTACTGTTTTTATAGTCAACTTTGTATTTTCCGCTGCAGCTGAAATTTTCATTCCTTGTGATTCAAGAAACTTTGTAAAGGTTTATACTTTGCGAAAAAGATTTTAAAAAGACTCTAATTTTGAAACCTCACCAATTCACCCCCTCCCTCTTGGTGTTCAAACGAAGCCTACCTGTTTTCCAATAAATTAAACATAGTCTTCCTTATAATTTTGTTGAATATGAAGGAATCAAAGAGTGGATAAAATACATTAATCTTAATGTTGACATGAAATGTAGGAACACTATTGTTTCAGATGTGGAGAAGGAATATATTGAACAAAAGGATAAAGTTAAGCAAATAATGTTTAGGATTCCTAATAAAATTTGTTTAACTTCTGATGTTTGGACTGCAATTACTTTTGAGGGATATATTTTCCTAACTACACACTTTGTTGATGAAAATTGGATATTAACAAGTAAGATTCTTAACTTTTGTCGAATGAAGCCATCACACGCTGGTGTTGAACTAGAAAACATTGTGTTTGATTGCCTAAAGCAATGGGGTATTAATAAGAAAAGTTTCTCAATTACCTTGGACATTGCTTCTGCCAATAATAACTTGCAAGACATTCTAAAAAGTCATTTTTCTGTTCATAAAAATTTATTATGTGATTGTGAGTTTTTTCATGTACGATGTTGTGCTCATACTCTTAATTTGATAGTTCAAGATGGTTTAAAGGTGATTGAAAAAACACTTCATTCTATTATAGAGAGTATTAAGTATGTTATCCCACTTCAAACTTGTATTTTATGCAAATTTGGAAAATTTAGCTTATCATTGAAGAGAATTTGTTGAATGAAGATGTCATCTTAAAGGATATGGCGTGGAATATGAAAGAAAAGTTTCAAAAGTATTGGAAGGAGCATAGTATTGGGTTAGCTTTTGGAGTTATTCTTGTCCCACGACTAAACGTTCATTTTATAACATATTGTTATAAAAAATTGGATCCTCTAACCCATGCAGAGAAAATAAAGAAAGTGTTACAGAAGTTCAAGAGGTTATTTAAAGAATATGTGAAGAACTTTTATATCCCTAGTGTTTCTCTTTTCCAATCACCTACTGAATCCATCTTGATGTCTCAATCCAATACTAAAGAGAAAAAATTTATGAGATCAAGGATTATTTCGGTAAGCATTTTATACTTAGTGTTGATTTTTTTTTTCAGTTTTTTTAGTTTCGTTTTAATAATTAATATGTAATGATGCATTGTAGGATTTTAAAATGTATCAGAATGAATCAAAATCTATCATTGGAAAGAACGAGATTGATGTTTATTTAGATGAACCGACAATAGATGATGATGAAGAGATGAAGATTTTGATGTGCTCAAATATTGGAAGACTAATGAGAAAAAATTTGCTATATTGTCTATAATGGCTCGAGATGTGTTCAGTATTCCTATTACTACAATGACATTAGAGTCAACTTTTAGCAAAGATGGATGTGTACTTTCGAAATATAAAAGCTCAATTCTTCCTGAACATGTGCAAATGTTGATTTGTACTCAAAATTGGCTATATGATTTTTCTGAAAATCCTAGCGGTAAGTTTATATATTACTATTTTTATCGTTACTTTATAATAAATTATTAACTCTAGACTAGTTGTTTGATTGCATTTCAATTGGTTGTGATAGATGAAGTTGTGGAAGATATTTTTGGCCATGAGGGAATTATTGATGAATCTAAACTTTTTGGAGATGTTGAAAGTCACAATAAATGATACTTCTTTAGATTCAATTACATAATTTATGCAATTTTATATCAATTTCCAATTATATCAATTTTCAAGTATTGTGTCCTTCCATTGGTTGAATTATTCTTGGATTATGTATATACAAACTCATTGAACTTGTGGAGATGATGACCAAGGAGAGTTCTTTGTCCATAACACGAATTTCAATGGAGTATCGAGTGAACATGTGAGACACTAATGACCCTAAAGCTTATATCTCATGAAAAACATTATCGTGGAAATAATGTCTCCAACAAAAGGGTATTTTATTATTTTGGAGTATGTAGAAGCTAATTGAGTACTTACTGATACTTTGTAACTGTTATTTTTATTTCCTCTTAACATCTTGTAACAGTGTTGACAGGTCAAAGAGGAGAAGTATTTTATCCACAACCACTTAGCATTTGTGGTTAAGTAAGTATCACACTGATCAACAGCTAGGATTATCAAGGATTGTAGGATTTAAGGTTAAACCATTCAGGTTGTGTTGTGATTCTTTTCCACATAGTTTTGTGATAATCTGTTAATTTCACCTTGTACATTGAAATTATTCCTACGAATTCAGCGTAAAGCATGAGTATGGATTTGGATGCTGATATTATCTTCCTTGATAGAATTTTTTTACCTTATAGGCAAGTGATGTGAAGTGGGCATATCGTTGGGATACCTATCTTCTAATGGCGGATGGCTAGATTCACTATTTTCAATAGTGAACTCTCTTATGATTGTACTTTTTCTTTCGGGCATGGTGGCAATGATAATGTTACAGACACTGTATCATGATATCTCAAAGTACAATTAGTTAGAGACATAATTTCTTCTAGGATGAATTAATTGTCCGTGCAATGTAAATTCCACCAGAATGGATTACAGGATAAGAGTGAATTCATATTTGATATTCTGCATTCACTTTAACTTAGTTTTCAGTATATTAATGATGAGTCAATATTTTCTTGATTTCACTTAGCTTATTGTGCTAGATTTAATCAGGAATTGTGCTTGAATGTCCAGTATTTCCCCATTTTTTTCTCACTGTGCTTAATTTGATCAGAAATTCTTATTTTAATTAATTTGAATTATCTGAGGCTAATTATTTGCATTATTAATTTCACTTAAAGAGAAATGCCACATCAATTATATTTTAAGATAAAATCAGAGAGGAGGTGCAAATTTCATTTTTAGGGGTGCACAAGATAGGCTTCCAATATGTGCTTCTTGGGTTGACTTTAGGAAACACATAGGTGATCAAATGGAGGTGCACAAGCCACCTTGAGGTGCAAATTTCTCATTGTGCTTAATTTGATCGCATGCTCTTCTTTTCTCTGCCCTAGCTCGAAGGTTCTTTTCTTCTCTTCAAAATGAAAGTATTTTGCAAATGAGAATGAAGATAGGAGACCCCTGCAGCTGCTGCCAAAACTCACCGTTTCACTTAAAGGAGCAAGCCCAAATAGAGGAGCCCAATTCCAGCCAATTTCTTCAAGTAATTCCAAATGCAGTGGCATCAGACGTCCAACCAGCATTTAGCATCAGCTCAATTGCATTAGGAGCCCATATGCGATTTCAGCCAGTAGCGGTCTAAAGCTTCTCATTATCAGCTGCAATTAAAAACAACAACAACACTCCCATCGGATATGCAGCATTTTGATTCTGTGGGCTTCAACCCATCAGCGGCCCAATTTCTAAGCGCACCAGTAATGCTCCTTTCAGCACGTGGCAGCAACATCATTTCAGTCTTCCAGACAATATTACAAATTCCAACAGCAACATTTATCAATGGCCCAATTTCAAGTGTGGCCCAATACAAACTTTGCGGCCCAATTGCTTCAATTACTTCCAGAAACCAGCCAATTAATCATCAAGTGCAGCCCAAAGCTTTTTCCAATAAACCAAATCTGCATCAAAGAAAGAAAATCAATCTAAACTTTTAAAAAAAATCAAATGAAAGAAAAGAATTTTTATTCAAATATTTTCAGAAAAATCTTAATTTCCTATTTTTAACTAAAATTTTACAAAACCTAAGATTTAAAAGAAAAACCTAAAACTAACCTAACTCTAGAAAATTAGAAACAAAAATACACTAACTAGGACTTCTAGACACAAAGGAAGATGCAAAATTGAGGAGTTATCAATCAACCATCTCAGAACACTTGTATGCCTCCACCAGACCAACAATACCAGAGTCAGCAATATGATGCTCCTACCCAAATAGCTCCTCAGCTTTCTACTTCTAACCCTACATTGGAGGAGTTACTGAGGCAGATGGTCATGCAGAACAATCAGCTCATGCAAGAGACCAGAATGTTAATTAGGAGTTTGAGCAATCAAATAGGGTAGATGGTCACTCAGTTCATTCAGGAGTAGTCTCAAGATTCAGAGTTACATTGCTTTGATTTATCTTGTCTTGTTCTGTCATCCCTTTGCCTTAGCCTAGCCTTTATTGCTTGAGAAGTTGTTCACTTTGGTTTTTGGAATTTGAAAGAAGGTTTGTGTGCTTGGTAGTATCTTAGGTGGTAGTGGTCTGACAGATTCTCCAGCCTAGAACTGCCAAGGGAGAATATCCCTTCCAAACCTTTCATTTGTGTGCTTTAACTTTCTAAAGATAAGCCTTCAGAAATAGTCTTGAGTGTTGTGAGTTTTGTGAGGCTGTTTTAGCCTAATTTCCTTGGCAAATTGAAAGAGATTTTATTCCAACTAATTGGCTGAATGTTCATTGTGCAGGGAAAGGGAATTGAGTGATCAAACTGGAGCAACTATGATTGTATTCATTTTAAGCTGCCACTACATTTAGATTATAAACTGTAGCTAAAATCATTGAAATATTAATGTTTTGAATGTGATTGTTGACTTCTTGGATTGATTGAATACCCTTGCATGCGACCTAGTTAGCTGTGTTAGCTGTGCATGAAATAATTGGTGCATGAACTGATTTGTTTAGAATAATTAGATTGTGCATCTGCTGTTTGGATTAAAATTCATTTCATTATTTTTATGAGCCATCCTTGATTTGAAAAGCTGACCAACCAGTTTATTATTACACGTTCCATTTTGTTCCTGGTTTGGTATTTTGATCTGCACCATAAGTCTGGTATTATAGTGTTTGAGATTTGGAGTAATTAATCTGAATTCTGAGTTGAGAATTGCAAATACTATTCTAAATTGTAATCATTTATGCCTTGCATTGCATTGATCTGATTTTGATTAGCTTGGGGTATCAATTTGTTCTTAGTATTGGATTCCATCTATTTGACTCTGGTTTAATGTCCACTCCCATTTGTATTTACTGGATTTGGGTTTGATTGTGTGTGCAGAACTAAAGTTGGAATTAGCTTAGTTGGAGCAGGCTAGAAGCTGCATTTTGAACTAAAGGGAGTTTCCTTTTGATTAATTGTTTGATTTGCTTAAACTGTTTGTGTGACTGACAATTGTTAAGATTGAGTGGATCGTTGACTTTGGAATGCATTGTCTGTGTAGTGATCTTGGATCAGTTTGAGAACTTAAAATTGGATCTGACAAGGATTGGAAAGTTTGTGCAGCCAAGAGAAAGGGAAGTTCTTACTGCCCTATACTTTCTTTTGTGCAATCTGATTAGATAAGGGTTTAAGTGACAACAGACAAGTACACTTGTATTTGTAGGATGGGAACAACAAGCTTCATGATTAGATCGAGCTAATTGAAGGCCACATTTTGATCCAGTGAAGCTCTACGGCAATGGACTGTACCAAGAATGTCCAAGAACAAGACCAGTGATAATGTTAATTCTTACCATTATTTAAGCATCATTTTAGTAGCAAAATCAACTCCTTTATAGCTTGTAACTTGCTTAATCCTCTTCTTTTGTCTTGTTTTCTTAATAAGTGTGTTTTAGGCTACATTGATGTAACTTCATCACTAATCGCATTATTTTGCAGCTAAAATATGCTTGGAAGAACCTCCACCAAAGTAAAGAATTGAACCAGTCACAAAAGTAAATAAAATAACAAAAAGAGAGAATTTTGGAATGCTGTGGCTGGGCTGCAGCTGGGCTGCAGCTGAGCGCTCTGTTCTCTGCAATGCTGCGGCTGGGGTGCAACTGGGCTGCAGCTGAAGGCCCTGCTCTCTGGAAGGCTGCCGCTGAGGTGCAGCTGGGGTGCAGCTGAGCGCCCTGCTCTCTGGAAGGCTGCCGCTGAGGTGCAGCTGGGGTACAGCTGAGCGCCCAACTCTCTAGAAAGCTACGACTGGGGTGCAGCTGGGGTGCAGCTGAGCGGTGGCGCTGCTGATGTGGAAAATTTGGTCTATTTAGACCTAAAACGCGATGGGAAAGGGGTCTTTGGTTGTTTTGGAGGTGCATCTCACTCAGAGGAGAGCTTGGAGGGNTGCTAGGGCTCGTGGGAACACTCCCTACTTCCTCTTTGGTTCTTCATCTTCTTCCATGGCCATTTTGTAAGCTTAAAGGCTCTCCATGGAAATGGAGAGCCAAACCCATCTTGTTAGGGATTGTTGTAGCCTATGAATTCTTGTGTAATGGATGAATGATTTGAATATATATATGCCTTTTCTATCAATTGCTAGTATTCTTGTTTCTAATCTTAAAGCTTGCATGTAATGGGGACGTTCATGACTTGATTTTGGGGTTTCATGGATTATGGGGACGTAAGATGAAATCTTGAACTGAAACAAGGGTCCTTGTGGTCATTGATTCTAGGGATGGAAGATGATTCACATGTTGTCTTAAGATCCTAGCTCATTAATGCGGGTTTGCTTGTTAGGTTGCCAAGGGATTGGGATTTAATGAGAAAACCTAGGCTCTTTCACCTAAGGGATTAGGGTTAGAGTGTTTTAGTGGATTGACTTTAGTAAATTGATGGAGAGGAGATGAAATTGGGTGTACACAAGAGTTAATTGGTCAAAACTAACCTTAACAATGTCATTTCATACCATTTCTAGTCTTGTCCATTTCTAAGTGCCTTCAAACACCAAATTCCAACCATGTAATTATGTGTTAATTTATCTTTTTGCACATGATTGTAAATGAATGTTGTTCTATTGAGTCTAGATGAGTTGTTAATCGCACGATTCTCTAGTATTACGAGTCTCTTGGGAAAACGGTACCTGGTCTTACCATGGTTTATTACTTGAAACGATTTGGTACACTTGCCAAAGTCTCAACAACCAGTAGCATAGCTTTTGTTTTCTTTGAATTTGTTTTTGTGCAATCTAATTTGTAATGGGCTTGTGTTAGCCTACTGTTAGCTTTAGCTTTGTTTTGTAAAAGGCCTTTTAAAAAGTCCAAGTATTTGGAAGAGTCCTTGGTGCTCTTTCAAACTCTTGGCAACTTGTCTTGATTGCTTTCTTTTAATTTTAGCATAGCTAGAAAGGTGAGTGTGTCTTGTTAGCCAAAGCTACAAGCCTCACCATAGGAGTAGACTTTTAGACTTTAATATTGATTGTGTGATTTGTGTTTCACGTAGGGGTCATTAGAGTCCGCTGGTGTCTTGTAATTGTTTTTGAGTCATGTACTTTGTTTCTAAAGGTGATTTTATTTTAAGGGGTAATTAGTTAGTAGCTTAAGACATTTTTGGCTAGGTAAGACTTGGTATTTAAGCAACCCTTGTGGTTCACCTCTCTTACCTGGGGCTTGTCTAAAGTGGAAGCTTTTAATCCTTTAGATTAAGAAAACTTTTAAAACAAAGATGTCTTGTTATTCATACAGGTCATCTAGTTCATATAGGTCATCTAGGATTTCTAATTTTGATGAGTCCATTAGTTTCAAAGAAATTAAAAGAAAGCTTGATGAAGTTAGAAGAAGGACTTGTTCATTTCATGAATTTGATAGGATTGAGGATGATTTGTATAAACAACCTAGGCAAAATATTCCATTCTTTGGTTAGGATATTGGTGCACTAACATATCTAGCTTGGGAAAGGGAAATTGATAATATGCATTCATTCATGGTTAGAAGAAGTAAATCTGAATTTGGTATCCTTAGTCTCTACACTACTAAATTTGAAGAGCATGCAAGTGAGTGGTGGGATGGAAGACAATATTATGTTAGGAAAGGTAGATAGTTCTCCATTCGTGATTGGTATGATTTAAAAGCTTGCATGAGAAGAAAGTTTGTGCCTTTAAGCATTAAAAGAAATCTAGAGCTAATTAGAGATTGCATTAAAGATGGAAAAATATTTGTTGAGAGTTTAAATTATCAAGGGTTTCTTCACAGAGAACTAGAATTTGGGGCAAGACTTAAAGAGATCAAGGATAAGAAAGGAGAAAGAGAGATTGAAAGAAGAGAAGAGGAAGAAAGGAAAGAAGAAGTGAAGAGAGAGAAAGAAGAAGAGAAAAGAGAGAAAGAAGAAAAAGAGAGAAGAGAAAAAGAAGAGAGAAAACAAGAAGAGAGAAGAGAAGAAGAAAGAAGAGACGAAGAGAGAAAAGAAGAAGAAAGAAGAAAAGAAGAAAAGGAAGAGAGAGAAGAAGAGAGAAGAAAAGAAGAAGAGAGAGAAGAAGAGAAAAGAAAAGAATAGAGAAAGGAAAGAAAGAGAGAAGAAAGAAAAGGAGAAATTGTTAATGATGACAAATCCTATTTTGTAAAAGGCCATGGAACCTAAAAGGGAAGGTTTCCAATTCTTTACTTCTTTTCCATTATTGTTCGGTCTTCAAATATTATTCTCTCTTTCAAATCAATTGTCATCCCATATTTAATGAAAACTTTTTCAAAATATGGCGATTCAAATCTTGAGTTTTGTTATCTTTAAGAAAACCAGTAACTTAAGACAAAATTTAATTTGGACTTCTAAAATTTTCAAATATTAGAAGTCCTTATTCTCTTGTTTTTGTAGAAAATTTCTTCTTTAGATCAATATTATTTGAAGATATATTTTATGTGTATTGCAGATTCGTGTTTGATCTAGGAGGAAGAAAAGCTAAAAGAATAAGGACACTTCAAGATGGTTATGCTCCCAAGACTGTGTAGAGCTTCTTCATAAGGCGATTGCCATATTTGAGGACAAATCTTTTTTTAAGAGGGAGGGTACGATGGAATCCTGCCTGACGTAGTCCTCTTTTTCGTATTTTTACATTTTTTTGTACACGTAGTTTAGCTTGTAATGAGCATGAGTTATTATAAATACCCAACTTTTCTCTTGTACTTTGAACTTTTGAGATGAATGAGAATAGAATTTCTGAACCCCAAAATTAATTCTCTCTTGAAAGTCACAGGCTAGAGAGTCCTAGGGATCCGCCTCTAGCCACCTTCCAAGCACACTCTTCCATTTCTCCATTTTCCATTTTTCCATTGTGCTTCCATTTTCTCTCTCCTCCACGACGTCGCTTTTACACCACTCCGCTTCAGCTTTGTAGCATGCATCAGCAGAGCTACTTCTTAACTCGCGTTTTCTCTCTTGTGCTTTAGAGAGCCTTCATTCGCGTCTCCAGCTTCTCCTTAAGGTAAGCCTCATCTCTTCAATTATTCATCCTCCTCATTCACTCTTCTTCTAGGGTTTAGATCTCTTTCCACCATTTCCTCATATCTTCACCGATTAAAGCCTTCTCTACCATTTTTCTTCAACATTTTTCACTTTGCCCTTTGATTCCACCGTTTATTTTCAATTTCTATCGATTAAACCTCCATCTACATCAGGAAAGATGTTGAAAAATGTTGAAAAACCCTAGAATGCTCCTGGCCGCTGGCGCTGAGCGGTACAATTTGTGTCGCTAAGTGGTGTATTAGTAAAATGAAGAAAACATGCTTAAACTGGTGTGGCACCCAAGTGCTGCCCAACGATAGTCTGGCAGATTCAATTTTGCAGTAGTTTTAACATTCAATCTTGGATTTTTAACATTTTCCATGCATTCACACACAATTTAAACTAAATGTTCATGTCCCCACTCAATAAAAACACATGGAATTCTCAGTGAAACAAATCAAATGCATGAATCTAAAACATGAATGCCAAATTCAATATACTTAAACCTCACACCTCAAAACCATATTTTTACACACAAAACACCTAAACAATTCAAAACACATAATTGCATCCTTAGTCACACTAGAATATTTCAAAACAAACAAAAATACTCCAAGACATACTCTTTCACAACAAAACTCAACAATAACAACAATGCAACTAGTCACACCCTATTAACTCCAAATCAAAATCACATATTCCAAAACAACCAAATTGCACTTAAAACATATCAAACAAACTTAAAACAATCAAAATACACTCAAATAAAAAAATCACACACAAGAAAAGTTACAAAGCTGGGTTGCCTCCAAGTAAGCGCTTCTTTAACGTCATTAGCTTCGCACCTTTATGCTCAAGTTTGATTTTTGATGTTGGTGTGTTTCTTCCTTTCATGACACCAACATAATCTCAACAATTTTCTTGTCACCAACTTAACTCTCCTTGAGTAGGAAGCCTCGATTTCAACTAACCCATTTGCCTCTATTGCCTTGATAACCCATAACATGTTCTTGAGTTTCACTGGTTTGCCAGGTTTGGGTTCATTACTTTCCACAACAGGGTGTTGGTGAACAAGTTTCTCTTCTTTATCTCCATCCTCCTCCTTCACTTTTGGAGAGAAACAATTTAAGCTCTTTTTCGCCAACTTGGCAACTTTCCTTGGTAAACTAGCAACTGATAGAACTTCATTTGTTGCTTCAAGACTAACATGTTCCTCTTGACTTTGTTGCATAGCTTTGAAGACATTGAAATTTACCTCTCTCTCTTGGTCTTTTAATTTCAGTATTCCTTCTTCCATATGAATGACAACCTTAGTTGTCTTCATGAAAGGTCTTCCAAGGATGAGCGGTACATCAACATCCTCCTCCATCTGTAACACAACAAAGTCCACCGAGAATTGAAGCTTATCAACTTTTACCACCACATCTTCTACCACACCATAAGGATATTTGATGGACCTATCTGCCAACTGAAGCATCGTTCTTGTTGGCTTGGCTTCAAGACCACCAATCTTCTTAAGTATAGATAGGGGCATCAGGTTGATGCTAGCCCCTAAATCAATAAGCGTTTTTTTTCCTATATCATGGTTTCCGATGGTGCATGGAATGGTGAAACTTCCCGAATCTTTAATTTTTGGAGGGAGAGTCTTCTGCATGATGATACTACAATTTCCCTGCACTTCAATTGTTTTGCTCATATAAATACTTCTTTTTTCTTGTTGAGGATTTGCTTCATGTACTTCGCATAAGCAAGAATTTGTTGTAGTGCTTCGGTCAAGGGCATGGTGATCTCAAGCTGGTTGAATATTTGCTTGAACCGAGCCAATTGTTTCTCCTTTTCTCTATTGGAAGGATTTATCGAATAAGGAAGATGTTTCACAATTTCCTTCTCTTTTTTCTTTTTCTCTTTTTCTTTTCCTTTATTATCTTCTTTTCCTCAAACAATCTCTTCTTCCGCTTCTTTTTCTCCTTGGTCCCCTTCTTCATTCTTTTCCTTCTCTTCTTCTTCTAGTTTTTCCTTTTCTTCTTTCCTTCCAACTTCTTTCCCAATTCTTATGAATATAACATTACGCTCTTCTTTAGGGTCGACTTGAGTATTTGCAGAGAATTGTCCACCCTGTTGGTTTGCCAATTGCTTAGCTAACTGACCAACTTGCACTTCCGGATTCTGTATGGATGCATAAGTATTTTTCTGGTTTTGGATGGACTGCTGCATGAACATTTGCAATGTTTCTTCTAGTTTTGAAGTCAGATCATTCTAAGATGGATAATGTTGAGTAGGTTGATATGGACTTCTACTGCTAGAAGCTCCTTGAGCTTGTCTCCGCCCTTGATTGGAAGGATTAGGGAAAGGGTTGTTGAAGAAATTTTGTCATCCTTGGTTTCCCATATAATTGATTTCTTCAGATTGGGAACTACTAGGAACTTGAAAATGACCATTAGGATGGTTATCTCCACAGAAATCACATCTCATAACTTAGTGATGCGGTTAAGGTTGACTTTGCATTGCTTGCAACTACTGAGGTAACTTGGCCATACTTTGGGTCAAGAGCTCCATTTTTTGGGCAAGAAGTTTGTTTTGTGCAAGTAGTGCATCCTAAGCACCAAGTTCATAAACTCCTCTCTTTTATGCTTGAGTCCTCCCATGTTGACTTCGCATGTTAGTGGAAGCCATATTTTAAATAACAACAATGACTTCATCAGCAGTTTTGAATAGAACTAAACCACCAAAGGATGCATCAAGTATCATCTTAGTTTGAGGTTGCAGCCCATTCCAAAAAGTTTGCACTTGCATCTCTAGGTTGAATCCATGACTTGGACACTTCCTCAATAAAGCTTTGAATCTTTCCTAAGCTTCACATAGTGGTTCATCTACTCCTTGGACAAAAGTAGCAATTGCAACCTTTATTTCTGTGTTCTTTGATTGTGGAAAGAAGTGAGCAAGAAATTTATAAGCCAAGCCTTTGCTTTGCTATTCAGAGAAAATGGGAAGAGTCTCATATACAATGCTTCTTCCTCCTCCCCCATTACACCCACAGAGCCACACAATTCATAGAAAGTGACCAAATGAGCATAAGGGTCTTCATTGTCCATGCTAGAAAATTGATTTGAACTGATTAACTAGAGTAGAGTAGGCTTCATTTCTGTAGCTTGTTACTCATAGTGGGCCTCACAATGCTTGAGAAATTTCTCGGGCTAGCTTAAGCAATAAAGTCCCCTATGGTTCTTCTTGGAGGTGGTCCTGTACCATCCATCCCGTTCACTAAAGAAGTATCAAGAAGATCAAAGGGTTGATTGTTGAAAGAGGTTGAAGATTTAGGGGCAGCTTGTTGACTAATAGCTCATCGTCTCCTTGTGTTACTACTATTTCTACGAGTTGTTTTCTCAATCTCAGGATCAACAAGGAGTGGTTCAGATGACATAGTCCTCCTTGTATGGATATTTCCCTACATACACTAGAGAACAACAAAACTCGAGCCACAAGTTAGCCCAAAAATATAGAGATAGTAATTACAATAAAACAAAAATTTATACACAAAAGAATAAACTCTAAATCGGTTAAAAATCACACAAAAGTCTAGTTTTAAACACCGAGTCCTCGACAACGGCGCCAAAAACTTGTTGAGACTTTGGCAAGCATACCAAATCGTCCAATTAATAAAACTGGTAAGACCGGATATTATTTCCTAAGAGACTCGTTTCACTAGACAATCGTATAATTTCCAACTAACTTAGACCAAAGAATGTTTCCATAATTTGAGTTTTTGTGCAATTAAAGTAAACATGAAACATATATGGTAAAAGTGATCTTAGATACTCAAACACTTGGAAATGGAAATATTAGAAATGATATGGAATGATATTGTTGGGGTATGATTTCACATACTTCACTCTTATGTATAGAAAATCACTTACTCTTCATTAATATGTCAATGTCAATCTACTAATTTACTCAAACCCCAATCCCTTGGTAGAGAGAGCCTAAACTTCCTCATTAGACTCCAATCCCTTGGAAAACCTAAAAAGTATTTCCACATTAAAATTTGAGATTTAAGACAACCAAAGGTCCTAGTTCTATCCCTAGATAATATTTCCTTTAGGTGTTTAATCCAAGTCCAGATTTACCCAACATTTCCCAATATCAAGAAAACCCTAAAATCATGTCATGAGTAACAACTTCACAACAAGCATTAAGAGAAGAATTTAAACACTAACAATCAATGAAAGAGTCATGTATTCATTCAAAACATAGTAGTTTACATAACAGTTCAGTGACTACATCAATCCTCCAACAACAATGAAACTAGCTCTCCATGAATGAAGAGCTCAAGCTTACAACAATGGTGGAAATGGAAGAATGAAAAAGACCTAAGGATGAAGAAGGATTGTTCCCACAACTCTTAGCTAGCTTCCAAGAGCTCTAAATGAGGGAAAATGCGTCTGGGTAGCAAAAGATCTTGAGTTGGTCACGTTTTAGGCTTAAAAAGACCTATTTTTGCCACATCAGCTTCGCCACCGCTCAACTGCACCCCAACAGCAGCCTTCCAGAGAGTAGGGCACTTAGCTGTACCCCAACGACAGCCTTCCAGAGAGCAGGGCGCTCAGCTGCACCCCAGCGGTAGCCTTCTAGAGAGCAGGGTGCTCAGCTGCACCCTAGCTACAACATTGCAAAGAAGAATGGGGCTCAGCTGCACCCCAGCGGCATAATTTATCTTTACTCAATATTTCCTCTTTTACATTCATTCTTGCTTATGTGGTTCTTCCATTCTTC
This sequence comes from Vigna radiata var. radiata, assembly GCF_000741045.1. NCBI lineage: Eukaryota > Viridiplantae > Streptophyta > Magnoliopsida > Fabales > Fabaceae > Vigna > Vigna radiata. The sequence goes on from NC_028354.1 coordinate 667,614, forward strand.
GGTTTGGTCAATAAGCTTCATGTAAATGATCTAACAACCAAAAAGTAGGGATTAATGATGAAATTTGAATCAATACAACTCAAGACGTAGCTACTTAGAAACATAATAAATTGAGGCATAAAGAAGGTAAAAAGCTAAGAAAGAGTTGACATTTTCTCTCAATTCAACACTGAAATCATGGTAAAATATGTCATTATCAGACACTGATGAAGATTTGGAGGACCAGACAGGTATAAGCAGTAATTTTGAGCCAGGTAGACTCCCTTCATCTTCCACGACTAGTTATGATTTATTGATGTCTCCTATTCAACGAACCTACTAGGAAGTGAAGGTAAACATACCTAAGATTGATTCTGTGGTTGATGATCATGTTGTTGATAGGTATGTTATTGATGATTATGTTGTTGATGAGTATGCTTCTAATTTTAACTCTCTGCTCCATGGTGGACATCAAAATGTTTTGGCAGGGTTGAGATCCCTAATCCAAAGCATTCAAAGTTGTTCACTCCATCCTCTAGGTTACATTATTCACTCTCTTTTCCTTGTCCTAATCGCGAGGGAGGGTGTCTGCAGAAGACACTCTGACGTTCAAGTGAGTGACTTTGCGTAATAATCTTGTAATAAAGATTAATTATTAGAGTCAAATTACTTTCCTTTTTTGTCAGACATATATTTATAAATATTATAATGAGCTTACCATTATGTCTGACTCATTAATAACCAATAAATGACATTATTTCTATTAATTATCGATAAATGACAATTATTTCATTAACTTTCCATTGATTGCTCAAATTAATTTCCAGACTGGTCGGTCATTTTCTCACTGGATGGTCAGCCGCTCGGTCCTTGGCTGACCGAGTGGTCCTACGGTACAATTATTATAATTAAGCAAACTAACAAAAATTTTAATCAAAGATTAAGAATGAATTATCAAAAAATGTTAAGTCAATCGTAAAAGTAGAATTTAAACTAAAAAATAATAGATGAAAAATGATTCTTTTTATTGAATAAAACAAAAGAACAACATATTTATTGTACATACCCTCAAAACTAATTATGAAAGTATAAGAAAATCAATCAAAAGGGTTTAGTTTTCCATGTGGAAGACAACTTGAAACTTGAAGGGAAGTGATGATAGATGGATAAAGTGATCAATGAACGAGAAAAGTTGTAGTGAGACTGACCTTTGATAATAGTTTTGGATGATCAATTATGTTTATTAGAAATGTAAAGCATGGACTTTGCTTAATCAATTCAAAGAAACCACTTCTTGAAAATGTGTGAAAAAATTAGCTTTAAGTTGACAAATTTTCTGTAATTTGTGCAAATTCTACATATATATTTAAGGCATTAAAGATTACTTTTATGTTTGAAGAATACAACATTATCTCCAATGTTATCTTGTATCAAAAAGCTCTTTGAATCTCACAAAATATAAACGAAAACAATAGCTTTCAGTGTGCAGAAAATATAACTCAATAAATGTTCCTAAAGACCTCTTAATGTGAATGAAATGATACATGTTATACAAAATCATTAAATGAGTCATAATAGACAAATTCATTAGGCAAATGCATTAGACGAGTTACTAAAAAGAGTCTTAGTAGACGAGTTACTAAGAAGAGTCTTAGTAGACGAGTCACTTAGAAAAGTCTTAGTAGACGAGTTCATTATGTGATTTCATAAAATACTTCATATTGAACATGTTTATTAGACGAAAAACCAAGTACACGAGTCTAACCATGTATAGACGACTTTAATAACAAACCACTTAAATTATTTCTCTTCTATCATCTTCTTTTTTTATCTTTACACTTTTTTTTTTAAGTTTATGGTATTAGCTTCTCTAACCATTAGAGAATATAATATTTAGTCTTGCTTGCATCATCTATGAAGCATTAGATGATTCAACATTATATCATTACTTAATGTAAAATAACTATAATCTATGACTCAAAAAAATTATTTTATTGTAAAATTTTATTTAAAAACCATTTTATCCAATTGAACAAATCTTAATTAAAATAATTAATTTAAACTCAATTATACCTCAAGATAATTAACATCAAGTGTTTTCTTAAGAATTTTATTGGTATTTTTACATAAAATTATTAACAATAAAAAATCATTAAATCTATAAGAAAATATAAAATTATTTTTTTAGGTTTACATATTTTTAGTAAATTGTTGCTAACATGTAAACATATATTCAAATATAACATACACCCAATTTTAAAATTTTAATTACTCTTTTTAAAATTTTAAATCAATTTTTCACGTCAAATAATAAAAGAAGTTTTAAAAAATACCTTTGTAGAAGTTGAAAGAAAACAATACTAAAATAATTAATTTTATGTTTTCTTATATGCAAATATGTGCATATATATATATATATATATAAACACACTCTAACACAACACATTTTTAAAACCAGAAATATACATATAACACAATAAGATTTTTTTTGTGTGACCCTAACAACTAAAAAAAAAGTCATATCTTACAAATGCACCTCATCTCTCATATTAATTTATAAAACCCTCCTCATTGATGCAAGTTATTTCTCTCATAATTATATGAACATTGATAAGTGAAAGTTATTCACTAATTCAATTTTATTAATGAGAATGTCTATGACCAATTTAATTTATTTGAATAATATACATGTAAATTTAATTTCTATATAGATAAACACATATAAAAAAATTCATTCTTTTCTATAAACATTATGCTTTTCAATATATTGTTTAATTAATGTAAAAATCATTTTAATGATTTTTACTTCTTTATTTCCTTCTAAATAAAGGTCTAAATTAACCCTCTGTCACTAATTTTAATTTATTTTATATAACTTTCAAAGTTTCTAGTATTTTATTTCTTCTCTCCAACTAACCTTAAATTCATTTGATTTTAAATTTAAATTTCTTAGATAATATATAAATTTACACAAAACAGTATAACAGTAAATAAATTATATAAATACAAATATATTTAAAAATATAAAATTTAAAATTAAAATGCACACTAATATATAAAATAGTAAAATTTGCATAATAACTAAATTTTAACTTAATAAAAAATAAAATTGTGTAAAAGAAAAGTAATAAAATAGCATATTAATATCCACCACATTGATCCCATGTTTTCATTAGTACTATTAAGTCATCATCTCTGTAACTTCTAAAATAATTTATTCATAAAATTAATAATGTTTATTAATAATACTTTATATTTATTTCAATTATTAATGTGTTCAAAATTAAATTCTTTATACTTGGAGGATAAAATAATTAATTCAGTTATTGATCTTATCCAAAACTTGCGCTTGCGAATGCGATGAAGTTGTTAACTGTTTCTCGATTCCCCTTATCAATTTACTTTTTATTTTTGTTTCTGCAGTGAAATTTCTTTCGCCCAAACATCTCGATTTTAGTTTGGGCAGTTTCGCTTCCATCAGAACTCGGCTCTAAGGTATTTTTTATTCCAATATCCCTATTTTCCTTTTGGTTTAATTTTTTTTTTCCACATAACAATACACAATAGATTCCCGTAATATGATTTGAAAATGTCGTCGCACTTTGTCTCTAATCATCAATATGCTTTTCTTTGATTCCGGTGTCTTTGTATTTGAATTTACAGTCAATTTGTTTCTGTGGCATTTTCACATGCCACACCAGTCAGTAATTTTCCTCATAGTAGTAATTAGCATTACTTGATATTTATATATTATAATCATGAATAGTTCAACTTTTAGTTAATGTTTGTGATTATTACTATTTATTATTTTTAAAATAACTTTAATCAAATATGATTTGTGTGAGATGAATATTGTTGTGGAGTTCTGCTTCAGTTTAGAAATATTTTTATTATGATGACTTGTTGGTGAGAGAATGTGGGGGAAAAGGAAATTGCTCCCATAATGATCAAGGCATGCTTCTTATTATTCTTAAGTACAGAAAGAGATCAAGGCATTCTTTAAATATTTTTAGGGCATTTTTGGATAATCTTTTTGAATGTACTTTCAGGTATTGAACATAATTTTGAATGAATGGTATTGCATTTGTTTCTCAATAGATTAACTTTTGGAATGGGTGTATAGATTATCCAAACATGTAATTAGTATTATTCTTTTTATAATACATACAATAAAAGTTTGCATAGATGAACATAGATTACTTGGAAAGAAAATTAATTTTATGAGAAAATAACAAAAGATATTTTAAAACTGCAATCAAGTTTTTTCTTAAAAAAGTGTCTATATAGATGATCCGATCATAACTGAGTAAATATACAATTTATTTGGTTTCTACTACTAGTAGTGTTACTTTGATATATGAAAGTTTTATGCATACAAATTGTTTGGTTGAAGTGTAAGCAGTTTGTTCTAATTTCTTTGCCTTACAAATATTAAACTTATGTGTATGGAAAATTTCCAGGACCAAAGTAACAGTGCTAAATAGTTAAGATTGAAAAATTCATTTAACTTTCAAAAAGTGAAATTAAAGAGCTTTTCATGTGTATTATCATAGGATCAAACTGATGACTGCTGTATTTTTTTATGACCGAGTTTGATGTTTGCTCTGCTTTTATAGGATGAGGAGTGGAGGGTATTATACATAGTATGAAAAGATTCTGCAATGATGTTGTTCTTTTCTTTTAATTCTCATGACTCTCAATGTCATAATTATTTATTAGATCTGGGAAGAGGCTGAATTCCCATTTCAAGTTATTCCACACTCTACAGACCTGCATGTGCTGGTGGACAATTAAACTTCTATATTTACTATGTTTATCGTATATTTCTTCTTAGACTCTTAGTTAAATGTAAAACACTGCAAAAAGGTGTTCTTAGCTAGCTCGCTCTGATTCTCAGGGTTATGGTTGTCCTGGTCTTTCCATAACTGAAAATGCTGCTGCTGTTGTAGAAGTTGCTAGAGTTGATACAAGCTGTTCAACTTTCTCTTTGGTTCATTCTTCCTTGACAATGCTCACTATTGGTAAAACTAAATCTATGTCTGGTAACCATTTTGCTGATAGTTTACTCATAGTTCCTGAAATTTGACATATTTATTAACCAATAAGTATAGCATTGTGTGGCTCTGAAGATCAGAAGCCAAAGTATCTACCTTCTTTTAGCTCAAATGAAAACAATAGCATGTTGGGTAAGTTACCTTCCTTGGATTTGAATGATTTGTTTCATTTTGCTCAAGTATTCTTCGAGGACATTGTTTTTCTTATTATTAGGGTTTGACTGAACCTGACGATGGAACTGATGCCAGTTCTTTGAGGACCACAGCATCACAGGTCCAATGCCCATGCGTCTTATCTTCCAGTTTCATTTAACTCAATTGCCTTTTTAATAAGACATTTTACTGTGCTCAATCGTTCCCATGTTTCAATAGTGTATTCCTCCCTTGCATTGAAAATATCAGGTGGAAGGTAGTTGGATCCTGATGGTCAAAACTGATGGATAGGAAACAGTACATTTGCTGATTTGTTGGTTATCTTTGCTAGGAATACCATAACCAATCAAATAAATGGGTATGCAATAGGTAAGCGTAGTCCCGTTATTGTTAAATCGTTGTATCTATCTTTGCTAGGAATACCATAACCAATAAAAAAAATGGGTATGCAATAGGTGTACTTAGTTCCGTTATTGTTAAATCCTTATATCTAAGATGCCTAGTATAAAAATAAATGGTAGATGGTTATATGATGTTATTTTTATCATTGATTTCAATTGAAGCTTAGATAATACTAATTAGACAAATTTCATTTGAAAAGTGAACTATAAGAGAGTTATTACATAATTAATAAAATAAAACAGTCTACCAAAACAAAGATTAAAAGTTTCATCATAATTATTCAAAACATAACTATAAATTTAACTTGGTACAGTCTACCTTAAAACCAAACTATAAATCTAGAAGCTAGTCTATAGGAGGAGGCTAAATGTCTATCGTCCCATCATCCAACGCCTGCTCCACAGATATCTCATCACCCTATGCTCTTACTCACTGAATGATTATAGCCAAGATCACAGAGCACAAGAACATAAAATCAAACACAAACAAGAGGGTAAGCTAGTGTAAATAGAAATATCATAAAATGACTAAGATTTCTGCATAGATCATCAAACCAAACCAAGTATACAAACATTCTAGAAACATATAATACGCACAGGCCTGACTCATCCGGATATAGTATGAATGTCAAGTTATAGTGGTTCTTGCACTTGTAGTGGTAATACTACGGGCTCAATCCAAGCTACCATACAATGTTAGTCCATTTCAATTGTCTTTGACCAAAACAAGACCCTTAGACAAGGACCTCTTGCTATTCTCACCACATGACTCATCACTCTCTAATTGAGCATGGATGATTGTTAGAATGTCAGGATGAACCCCAAACTTAACTTTGGCCATTCATACTAACAACATTATCAGGCACCACCATGAAACCTCTCCAAGAGGATCATGGACTTACGTCCCTCAATACCATTTCATTTAAATCACAACTTACTCATCATCATCATCATCATATCATATAACATATCACATACTCAAAGTATTTCAAGGATAAAATTCACTTATAACAAATCTGGAAATAATAATCACATAATAACACAATTTTCGTCATAGTAGCTTGATACCCACACTAGACAAGGAAAAACAGCCTTGAAACCCTCACTAATAGTTCCAGAAGGGTCTAAAACCCCAAAAACAACCTAAAGAACGTCCAAAACGGATGTCCGGAACCCCAAATTCGAGATTCCCCACAACTTAGTTTATGCCAGATAACTCCTAACCAGACTACTCTTACCTAGACGACTCCTTACTAGACGATCTCTTACCAGACGACTCCTCACCAGACGACTCCTCACCAGGCGACTCCTCACTAGACAACTCTTCACCAGATGACTCCTCACCTAGATGATCTTTTACTAGACAACCCCTTACCAGACGATCTCTTACCCAGACAATCTACCATATTTTTGTAGAATAAGAGACTAATTAAGCCCTAAATAACCCCCCAAGATAGTTCCTAAAACGGCTGACTTTCCCCACAACCATGATCTTAAAAATCTTACCTGTTAAAATCCCCACTTTTATGCCCAAAACTCACTCTTCTTCCAATTTATTCCATACCCAAGTTTTGTAACAACACATCAGCTCAAACTCACTAAATCTACATTCATAAATTCTTGTTTGAAATTATTTTTTGAACCTCCTATTGGATTTAGATTAGAATGTGGTAGTTTCAAAATGGGTTTTTGGCACATATATTTCTAATTTCCTCACCAAAAAATTTTTTAGGCTAAAGAATGAGCTTCTCTTATAAACTAAAATTATCTTGTACACTAATTTTTTGTAAAAACTGTAACATCTAACTAATTCGAAAGCTAAGCTTTATAAGTTAATTTAATTTATAAAAAATCAATTCATTTTATCTTCTTCTTCTTTAAATACTTAAGAGAAAAGAATTATCCTAACATAACTTGAACAATGAATGTACAATAAGTGGGGGTTTTGGATGGAGACAGAAATGGAAGGCCAATTAGACATGAAGATGATCTGTTTCCTTGATTTATATTTTCTTCTACACAAATACCAAGGTCTAAATCATACTCATCCTAGGCCGCCGTTGTCCACGATGTGAGACTTCATTCATGCAAAACTGCATCTCCATATCATGACATTTTTACAGAGTATTCAAGTCCCTCATCACACCATAAAGAACTCTCCGATAGTCGTTGTTTTAGTTGATTTGTTAGTGAAAGCTTTACTAGTTGGTAGCCCATTATTAAACATAAACCCGAGCTTGCAAAATGCAATTACTACTAGACATCCTATTGGTATTTTTTTATTGGGACTGAGACATTAATTAAGCCTAGTTCGGGTCATTCTGTTTTCAGACATGTTTTCTGCTTTTCTTCTCAAATTTTGTAGGCATTCTCTGACTTAGAACTTATGTACACGTTAGAAGGCACATATGACTGAAACACCTTGGTCACAGGCAGGGAAGTTAGTGGCTTTGTGAAAGTGTAAAATCTTTTCCTTTATGGATTATTATATTTAATTGGTTTATGTATTTATAATCAACTAATAATGCACAAGCATTCAATAATTATAGAAAATGTTTGTGTGGATAACAAAACAGTGTAATGAAAAATAGTTATTTTAGAATAATATTCCAGTCCTCATCCACTCTTTTTCTTTTGTTTGGGGGATCTCTATGAATAATGGGCTGCAGGATTACCTGTTCTTCACTTTGGATAGCTAGTAGATTCTGAATGTTTGAAACTTCCGATTTAGCATCTCCAGTTTCTTAATGTTTGAAACTGCGGCTTAAACGTTAGACATTGTCGCGCTCTTGCTGTGTGAACAAACCCCGTTTGCTGGGGAAAGAACCAAAAAGGGCTCCTTAGGGACAAACCTACTTTGGTGCAATGTCAAAGTGCGTGGGATAGTTAAAAAGTAATTTGCGGGGTTTCACATTTTATTCAACCAAGTTCATCTCTGAAAAACAGGACTTAATACACAAAGAAAAACAAAAAGGAAAACATACAACCCTTAGGTTTCTACTATATTCTTACTAGGTAAATATATAGCAGCAACCAATCTACAGTGCTTACCTCTGTCAGAGGTACTGATGAACATAAACTGATGCTCATAAGCTGATGCTTTAGCATCTACATAAAGCATGCATTGCATGGCCTTATTTTGTTCATCATTATTCGACTCTCATAAAAGAAACTCCAGGTAGAGAGGAACAGAATTACAGGCACACATCTATCATGATAGATGCTACTAATGCCTATGCATCTATCCCTTAACTCACCAGTTGCCAGAAACAGATAGAAAAAGAAACCCCTTACATAAAAGCCTTCAAATTTTCATTTCTTATTTCAGTCTTCGCCTCCATTCTGGGCATCCTTGTCCAAACCCCAAGACCTAACCTTGATCTGAAGCTCAGCCGCAGAAGCCATGAATTTGACAATCTGTGCAGGTCTCAGTATCTTCAAAATATTCAGAGCTGTGTCTGTCCTCAAAGCATCTGCATTTGCCACCAGATTCTCCAATTTCTCTTTGAAAGTGCTCGGGACCGAACCTTGGTCTGTCACGAAGGGACCGCTGAAACACAATCTGCCCTGGCTTCTGGCCAGGCCCACCAGAGGAGGATCTGCTACGCTCTCTTGAAGCTTGGCCAAGTCATCATTGAGAGTTCTCTCCTTCACTTTGGTCTCTTGTTTCAGCTCAGTCAACTTCTCTTTTTGGTCTTGTGTCAAGTCCCCCAAAGCTGTGTTCACAACCTGAAAAGCCACTCCAGGCTTGAACCCCCCAACCCAAAGAAAGGATTGTTCTAATGAACTGAACCATGGTGGTGAGAAAACAAGAAAAACATTGTGGTGTGCGATCTTTGATTTCTCTTCGAAGTATTGACCATAGTGGGAAATGACCCTGTCGATCAAGGGCCTTACATCTGCTCTCTTCCCCTCCTGATACTGTTGATGAGCTGAGTGAAGCTCACCAAGGAAGTCTTTTTGGCGCACCATCCAGCCTTGGAGAAAGGCCTCAAATGAAGCGGCATTTACATCAGCCATCTATCTATTCAAGGGTGAGTGATACAGAGAGAGGGATGATAATGGAGAATATATAT
>NC_028354.1:677346-684119 GCF_000741045.1 Vigna radiata var. radiata
GGTGCTTAAAACATGTGCTTGTGATTCTTGTGAAAATGGGGTTTATGCAATTGGTTATGGTAAGTTATTGGCTTGCTTAGGGCGGAAGCATTGCTGTGATGGTACTTAGAAGGGAAGACTAAGGGCAAAAACAGAGTCATTTGAAGCTAAACAGAGTGAGGGATATTAAGTTAAGGAAACAGATAGTAGAAAGAATAGTATTGGGACTGGTTTCGGTGATATTTGTCGCCACATGCTTGGTTTTGGAGGCAGGTGTTAATGCTAAAGAGGTGTGGTGAAACATGGTGGGGGATTTTGGTGAGTTGTGGGGTTGGTTGTTCCTGTGAAGGTGCTCAATTATGATGAGTGTGTTGGTATTTGGGATTTGGGATTTGGGTTTTGGATTCATACTTGGTGTGGGATTAATCAATTAACATGGTGACACAGCAAAGGCCATGCTACCTTAAGGTTCCGTCATAGTTTACACTATTGATTTCATGACAAGTAAGACAGAGAAGTGCAGCAATGAAGCCAAGTAAGATAGTGAAGTGACACAGATTTTTTATCTGGCATGCTGTGAGGTGAATACAAATTATTTTGCAACCACAGCACTACCTAAGTCAGAATTTTGCCTTTATGAAAATAGGCAAGTGAACCACGGTTTCAAGATAAACCTAATTGTTAATAAATTAGCAAAAGGCTTACATATATATTCGTTTTCTTTTCAAATTCACCTTTTTTTTTTTTCATGTTATTATTAAAATACAATTTAATCATAACGGACTAAATTGTATTTAATCATACATGTTTTAGACCAAAAATAATGTGAAAATAGAAGCTACTTTTACATACTTTTTTTAAAGTTTCTTAACATTTAGGGGTAACTTGAAACTGTCATTCGTTTTTAGTAACCAGACAAACCATTTTACCATTAGATGGTAACAAGATGAATGATCAATTTGACCTTTAAATATGTAAATCTTGGAATTGGTCCCTAAAATTTACAATTTAATCTCAGTTTGATCCTAAATAGAATACAATTCAGATACATAGGTCCATTCAATTCTATTAGGATAGATTCTATAGACATCCACTTATATTTATATATATTATAATTTGGTGATATATATTGTGGATGTGATTTCTCTCACATTAAGCTATAATATTCAGATAAAACCAGTTGCCTCTTATGCATTCAATTACAAAATCAGATTTTTCTTTCATTCAAATTCTATATTAACTCACATTTAGGCACCCAGTTGGCTGTTTTCTTGTACATGTTGGAATGGCTAATATCGTAAACAGTAAATGGTCATTTTCTCCCTTGAATGTGTAAATTGGATAATTGAGTTGAGATCCAGAATGGAAATTCTAATTCAATCCATAATCCATAAATATATGAAAAAAGCAAAGATTATGTCCTGCCATGAAGTTTTTTCGGTCTATTTTGTCATTAACTTGTAAGGTTTAAGGACCAATTTAAAGTAGTAAAATTTAGAGACTAATTTGTTATTCAGTTATACAGTAAAAATTAATTATAGTACTTTTCACACCTTCGAGAAATAAATAAGAACTTTTATCAAATCATCTCCAATTTACATATTGAGATAGTACAGTTGTCATTTTTCATGTTTTAAAATATAATTTTACATCGTTATGACCCCAAAAGTTGTCATGCTTGTTAGTTCTGCATTTTGTTGATCCACTTACATATATGTTAATGCACATCATTTAACCTGCTCTAAAGTATAATTGCACAGCATCATGACTCCTACAGTTGTCATGCACATTTGTTTTGCTTGTGCATTTTGTTAATTCAAATCAGTGTCTTTTGACATGTATGTTAATGCACATCAGTAGAACCACTTGTACTGTTTTTGTTAAATACGGTTTTTTTATCACAGTTTCATATTAATGTCACATGACTTTTATTCAAACTTTCATTCAGATAACTTCACATGACTAGCTACTTTATTTATGTGGCGGTAACACACGAAAATAGTAAATGGACTCTGTTGTTTGTTACTTAAAACTAAGTTTAATAATGGTAAAAACTCTGCATATTGCCCACTCTAACACTACGCTCCTTTATTACAAGGACCGTTTAATCAAAGGAGATTCTCTGCAGAAAGTCTGGTCTATATTTGTCTTTAGGGCTAGGCATTGGTATAGGCGGTTGTCTCCGTCCTTATCTCTTACCCTGTGCAGATATTACTAGTTTTAACCATTACAAAAGTCCAACTTCCTCATGGATACATTGTTTTGCAGGACCAGTAAAAATTTAACACTATCTCATCCAACAGATTGCGTAAACCATGGCAACTTGGTGCTCTGGAGTTTCAGGTGAGTGGTTTCATTGTTTCGAAATTTAAAATTTTAAAGTCTATTTGTGTATTTTGGTATTATTCTTGCTGAAATTTGTTTTGTATATTCTGAGATTAAACTTCTGAAAAGATATTTGTTACATATTTTAGATAGTGCATAAGATATACACTGAGTTCAAGCCAATGAGAAGACCTATGAAACTTTAATTTCAGAATGTGTAACAAGTAGACTTTTAGGGAGTTTAATTTCGGAATATATAGCAAATAAAAATCTGAAAGCTTAATTTGGAAATATACAGAGACTTTCAAAAGTTCCATACTGAAACATATAAGATAAACTTTCAGTAGTTTGATTGCAAAACTGCAAATAGACTCTGGAAAGTTTAATTTGGAAACCAATTTTTACCAAGTTTCGGATCTTGCATAGTTTTAGAGAAAATAATGAAAAGATCAAGGGTGGTTCAAAAATAATTGCCATGTTTCCATCATAACAAGTAAAAAAAAAAAAAAAACTTGGATCTTTTTACTCTTACATAGGTAATTATTTTTTCAGAGATAATCTTTTTTGTAATATAGTTCCAGTTAAGGCTGCTCACCCCTTCCCCTCATTGGGTGCAGATTGAATCCATTCTGAATCTGTTGCAGACAGTCTTATCCTGTATTTCTAATAATTTGATTCCACTGCTTTCAAAAATCGAGAATTCTAACCATTGGGCCTAGGTAAAATATGCCTGGTCGAATTTGATGTTATACAAACTTGTCCTTCCTATTTCCAATGTGCATAGATATGCTGAATTCAAGCTCCAATATGGGGAAGACACAGGAATGGAATAATTTCCCCTCAGTTATCTATGAAAGCAAGGCCGATTATGTTGCAGATGCAATTAAACACTAAATGTAGTTATATTTTCTATTGCAATTTAAACCTTAATTCTTGACATTGTGAAATAAAAGAGTAACCATTTTCTGTAAAGACCGAACTTCGTATGGACATTTGAGAATAACTGCATTTTGAGAGATTGTTAAAAACAGTTAAATAAAAGAAAGATCAGATCATTACCTGCAAAGACACATGTAAGAAGGACCAAACTTGTCAAACTCTCAACTTAACTTCTAAACACTTCCAAGTTTACGGTTTATTTAGAAAGGGATTAAAGAAAGTTAAGAAAACGAGTTAACAAATTTTAAATTTTGGCTGTTCATTGACTATATTTTTATGAAATTATATATGATTTGACCATTTTATATTTGAATTTTATTATGAAATTCAAATGTTAGACTATTGTTGTATATTTTCTAAGAGATTGTTATTATATTAAAAGTATAATGTTACGAATATAACATTTATATTTGTTCTTAAACTTTTCTTAATCTCTGGTAGTTTAATTTGACAATCTTCGGCAAGACCCACAGTTACAAAAAGATGGTTTTAGGTTTATTTCTCTATTTTGGTGTTTTTCTCTTCTCTGTGGGCATAGTCTGCTTCCAGACTGTGGGCTATTCATGTTGAATATTAGCCGGAGAATAAACCAAATGACTTTTTTTTTTTTATCACTTTGCAATGATCAGATCACGACACAAGAATGGATGAACAGTTCTTTTCCTCTTTTTCCCTTCAAGTTATTTATAGGAAAATGATTATAGTTATTTGAGATTACATTTAAAATAATTATTTTACACTAGTGTGAAATAATAGGTTGGTTTTGAAAGGAAGGGCTCAATAGAACTTAAAGTTTTTTTGTGCAAGTGATAGATTGTCTAACGTGTTGGCAAGAATAATATTTAATTAACCTACAACTCTTAAGAAGTGACGAATTCTTCTTTTTGAGAAACTTTTCATAAGATTTCACTAATATATTTTTTTTTTTATTACAAACATGAATATATAAACTATTTTTGTGTATCCCTTTTCAATCTCTCATTAAGACTGGGAACTCGAATACTCTATAATTATTATTTTTGACTAGAAACGCATAGTAAGATGAGAACAAGATTAACTTTTTAAGAGAAGAGCTTAGAAATCACGCAATAGAAAAATAATATATTCAAGCATAAGCAAATAAGAGCATATATAAAAACATAAATTTAAGGTGGTTTGACACATAAGGCCTATGTCCATGAATAAACAACTATTCAAGTTCCATATACATCCAAGAGACCTATTGAATAGTGTTAATCACTCTCACATAAAGTTTTTGTATTACAAGTGTAGCTTCTTTTTTGTTATTGTACTACAAACGAATTATTATGTTGATACTTGTTGTATTGAACCAACCAATTACCATTGTGATAATAAGTCAACTATTAGTATTGCTCATAATCTAATTCAATATGATAGTGTTAATATGTATAAATGTAATTATCATGTCTCTAATAGATCATTTTATACCTTTTAGATAGTCATTAGGAATCCCTTTATACCTTTTAGATAGTCGTTAGGAATCTCCTATAATTACTCCTTATAAATAGAAAATCTCATATAATCTCTCCCTTTATTGCATATCTCTTGAATCTCTCACAATAATGTAAATATATGTTATACCACCTATTTAAGAAAGGAGAGTTGTAGAATACAAGCAAGCTTTTCCAAACAAAGAAATTGTGTCATATAATATGCTCTCTTTTGCTTTTATATTTTGACATGGTATTAGAGCTTGGTCTTTGAATCCTGGTCTTCTCTTGGGTTTTAATCTTGTATTCTTATGGGTGTCTTCAGGTTGGAGTAAACACCTATTTTGGGTGATTGGGATCTGCCACTGTCATCTTCTTCGTGAGTTTTGTGTTGATTCGAAAAGTTTTGTGAGTTTGCTACAAATCGTAAATATTGGAACACAACAATCTGAAAAGCAATAAATCAAAAACCCTAATTGGAGGTTTTTTTTTTCTTCTTCATGTCTTATAAATTTGAATCCCATTGTTGAAGTATAATGTCTTTATTTTATTATTAATATATTTGTTAGGGTTTTGTTAGGGGCTTCCCGCCCTTTATCTTTCAGAACTACTGTCTTCTATATATACAGTAGTAAGTTGTATTAGTAAGAAGTTAATCAAAATATAAAAGTTTTCATTTTCTCTCAACTTCAAGTTGGTATCAAGAGTCAAACTCTTTGTCTTCTTCTATCGTCGGCGGCATCATCTCCCTGTCATTTCTGCCATTTGTCCGCTGTCCACCGCCGTTGCCGCCGTACTCCGCCGTCGCCGCCGTCAACCGTCGCTTTCTCCGGTGAAGTCAAGGGTCAGGTGCGCCTTGAGAAGCGCAACCCAACCCTGGTGGTCTTGTCCTCTAAAACCTCCGCACCAGCCGTCACGCGCTGCTTCTTTCCGGCCAGTCTCGGGCGCGTGTTCTGCACGCGCCGCCTTCCCGTGGTCGGAGCTTCACCGCGTCGCCGCAGAACGTCTCGCCGGAGCTTCTGGAGTGTGTTTTGGTTCCTGTTTCTCTGTTTCGTTGGCTTGGGTTCATACCTAGGGTTTTCTCCTTACATATTTTGAAACCCTAGGTCCTATTTGTTCTCTCAATTTTAAAATGGCTTCTTCTACTGGAAGTAATTCTTCTTTATCTGCTACCCCTATCATTACATCTGCAAAACTGAATTGAAAAAATTATTTATCACGTTCCTCTGCTGTGGAGTTGTGGTTTCTTGGTCAAGGACACCATGATCACCTTGAACAAGATATTTCTATGGTCCCACAAGAAGAAAAATCTCAGTGGCAGAAATTAGACTTTCAATTATGTGCTATTTTATGGCAATCAGTTGAGCAAGAGGTTTTAGATATCTTGAGACCCTATAAGACATGCTCCTCTTTTTGGAAAAGGGCCCAAGATATTTTTGCTAATGATGTACAACGTCTTTTTGATGCAAAAGAGCAACTTCTCTCAAACAAGTCAACCATGATATGGTTTCTCATGTTGCAAAAGCTCGGGTTGCAGTAGAAGAGTTAAAGAACTTCTTTGTAGCTGGCTCATTAGAAAATCTCAACAAAAAGCTTGACAAGTTCTACATGGTCTTAATTTTGAAAAGTTTACACTCTGATTTTGATCATGTACGTGATCAAGTTTTAGCTGGTGATCAAATCCCGTCGATAGATGGCTTAGTTACTCGACTCCTTCGGGTACCTACGTTGGTAAAGGAAGAGAATTTAAGTTATGTTATTGAAACATCAGCTATGTGTTGACGGATTGACAAGTGTACCAAATCGTACAAGTAATATAAACGGTAAGACCAAGTATCGTTTTCCCAAGAGACTCGTATGGCTTCCTCATTCGTGTGAATTAAAATAATAAGACTTGAGAAATTTAAAATTTATAAATTGGGTTTGAGAGCAAAAATATTAACATGCAAAATAAATGTTGATTCAATTGACAAGTGAAAACAATGGATGGATGGATGTTGTTGGGTACTAACAATTTCATCTATTCCACTCTCTCTTACATACTACCCTTGATTATTAGATTGATTCAATTGTTATGCG
>NC_028354.1:685059-707707 GCF_000741045.1 Vigna radiata var. radiata
TACGTCGACTCTTCAAAACTCAACTTTTCTGCTCTTTTCTTGAGTCAACGACCTGTATCCTCAACTCCATTCTTACTTTTCTCAAATTAGCTACAAAACAATGCAAAATAAGCATAAAATCGCTAAAAACAACTTTTGACTCTCTCCAGACTCATTTATTGAGTTTTGCTTGATTCTAAGCTCGTTCCGAGTAGTAAAGGATGTAATTTGGTCCAAATTGACATATGAAAATCATTGTTTTTCAACTTTCATCACTCTGGTGACACCGCGAGGAAGAGAAGGTAGGAGCAATCGAGGAGGACGTGGTGGTCGAAGTGGACGTCCTCAATGCTCATATTGTAAGAGAATGGGTCATACCCAAGATAAATGTTATTCCTTGCATGGCTTTCTAGACAAAGCTGCTCATATGTCTAAATCTGATAATTCAGAATCTAAAATTTCTGATGCAAAGTACCAAGAGTTTTTGAGGTACAAGTCTGAAAAATCTTCTAATCTTGGCCAATCCTCCTCAATGCCAAATGTGTCAACTGCCTGCATCTCTCAATCTGTGGAAGGTCATAGTCCATGGATTCTTGACTCAGGTGCCTCAAATCATATCTCTGGTAACATCCCTTCATTTTCTTCCATGTCCTCTCCGAAAACTCCTCATTTCATTACTGTTGCCAATGAATCCAAAGTTGCATCTCAGGAGATTGACACAGTTTCCCTATCTCTTTCACTAAAATTGAATTCTGTTTTGTATATTCCTCATTGTCCTTACAATTTAATTTCTTTGAGTCGATTGACTCGTTCCTTAAATTGTTCTGTAACCTTTTCTGCTAATTCCTTTGTTATACAGGAACATGGTACGGGTCGTCTGATTGGAGAAGGACATGAGTCACGAGGACTTTATTTCTTGAAACCTAACTCCTCACTTTCCTGTTTTGCAACTTCATCCCCAAAACTTTTGCATGATCGGTTGGGTCACCCAAGCTTTGAAGATGATGGTTCCAAGTCTTAAACACATTCAAGTCTTAGATTGTGAGTCTTGTCAGTTAGGAAAACATGTTAGATCTTCCTATCCTAAAAAGTCTGAGACACGTTGTAATTTTGCTTTTTCAACTATTCACTTTGATATTTGGGGACCAAGTCGTGTTACTTCTTTTGGTTTTAATTATTGTGTAACCTTCATTGATGAATTTTCTTGATGTACTTGGGTTTATTTAATGAAAGAGAGATCTAAACTTTTGGCAATATTTGTGTCTTTTTTTAATGAAATTAAGAACCAATTTGGGAAGACAATTAAAATACTCAGAAGTGATAATGCTAAGGAATACTTTTCTACAGCATTTTCTTCATTTTTATCTTCCCAAGGAATTTTACACCAGTCAACATGTCCCCACACTCCACAACAAAATGGCATTGCAGAGAGAAAGAATAGACATCTCATTGAAACTGCACATTCCCTAATGTTGAATACTAATGTTCCTGTTCATCATTGGGGTGATGCAGTTCTTACTGCCTATTTTCTAATCAATAGGATGCCTTCGTCCTCTCTTGAGAATAAAGTCCCCCACTCTATCATTTTTCCAAATGACCCTCTTTACCATGTCTCTCCTCGTATATTTGGGTGTACTTGTTTTGTTCATAATGTTTCTCCAGGTCTTGATAAACTCTCTGTAAAAGCTATTAAGTGTGTCTTTTTAGGATACTCTCGCCGGGTATAAATGTTATTCTCCCTCAACCAAGAGGTATTATATGTCTGCTAATGTCACATTCTTTGAAGATACACCTTTTTTCTTGTCCTCCATGGAGGATCGCTCATTTGTTCAACAAATGCTTCCTCTACCATCATGTGATCCCTTAGTTACTCCTGCTTCTTTACCTCAAACTCAAACTGCAAAGGACATTGTTCTTCCTCCTCTTCTCACATATCAGCGTCAGACACAATCTCAAATTCCAAACACTACAGATCCTCAAGACTCAGATCCTCCTCCATCAGATTCCCAAACCATGGATCCTTCATCCTCTTCACCCTCTCTTGACTCAGATAATAATTGGCCTATTACCCTCCGGAAAGGTATTTGCTCTACTCGTAATCCTTATCCTGTTTATAATTTTTTGAGTTATCATTGTTTGTCTCCTCCATATTTCTCCTTTGTTTCTTCCTTATCTTCCATTAAGGTTCCTAATAATGTTCATGAGGCACTTGGTCATCCTTGATGGCGACAAGCCATGATTGATGAAATGCAGGCACTTGAACTCAATGGCACTTGGGACCTTGTTCCTCTTCCTCTTGGTAAGAAGCCTGTTGGTTGTAGATGGGTCTATGCTATTAAGGTTGGTCCTACGAGTGCAGTTCATCGTCTCAAATCTTGTCTGGTAGCTAAGGGATACACTCAAGTCTATGGCCTCGACTATTGTGATACCTTTTCTCCTGTGGCTAAAACCAGTACTGTTCGTATTTTGCTTGCTATGGCTGCCATTCGTCATTGGCCCCTTTACCAGTTGGACATTAAAAATGCCTTTCTTCACGGTGTTCTAGAAGAAGAGATATACATGGAGCAACCTCCTGGGTTTGTTGCTCAAGGGGAGTCTGGGTTAGTTTGTAAATTACATCGTTCCCTCTATGGTTTGAAGCAATCACCTCGAGCTTGGTTTGATAAATTTAGTCGGATTGTGCAAAATTTTGGATTGAAATCATGTGAGGCGGATCATTCAGTATTTTATAATCACTTTTCTCCTAATAAACGTGTTTATCTTATGGTCTATGTTGATGATATTGTCATTACAGGAATTGACGTCATTAGAATTGCTCAATTAAAGAATCATTTGTTCAATCATTTTCAAACCAAAGATTTGGGTCGGCTAAAATATTTTCTTGGTATTAAAGTGGCACAATCAAAGGAAGGTGTCATCATTTCACAAAGAAAATATGCTCTTGATATTTTGGAGGAAACATACCTGACAAATTGCAAGCCCATTGATAGTCTTATGGACTCAAATCAAAAGTTAATGAAAGACCAAGGTGAACTTTTCTCAGACCCAGAGAGATATAGAAGGCTTGTTGGAAAACTCATCCATCTTACCATAACAAGACCCGATCTTTCTTATCCGGTGGGAGTTGTGAGTCAATTTATGCAAAATCCACATGTTGATCATTGGAATGCAGTGATTCGCATTCTCAGATATGTAAAAGGGAACCCAGGACAGGGATTGTTGTATGAGGACAAGGGAAGCACTCGTGTTGAGGGATATTGTGATACAGATTGGGTTGGTTGTCCAATTGACAGAAGATCTACCTCGGGATATTGTGTTTTACTTGGAGGAAACCTTGTATCTTGGAAAAGTAAGAAACAAAGTGTTGTTGCTCGATCTAGTGCTGAAACTGAGTATCGATCTATGGCTCTAACTACATGTGAACTTGTGTGGATTAGACAACTCCTTCAAGAGTTGAAATTTTGTGAAGATGAGCAGATGAAGTTGTACTGTGACAATCAAGTCGCCCTTCACATTGCCTTCAATCCAGTGTTTTATGAAAGAACAAAACACCTAGAGATTGATTGTCATTTTATCAGAGAGAAGTTATTGTCAAAGGATCTGGTTACTGAGTTTATTAACTCTAATGAACAACTCGCAGACATTCTAACCAAATCTCTAAGGGGGCCTAGAATTCAATTTATATGTTCCAAGCTTGGTACATATGATCTATGTGCTCCAACTCGAGGGAGAGTGTTGAAGTATAATATGTCTTTATTTTATTATTAATATATTTGTTAGGGTTTTGTTAGGGGGCTTCCCGCCCTTTACCTTTCAGAACTACCGTCTTCTATATATACAGTAGTAAGTTGTATTAGTAAGAAGTTAATCAAAATATAAAAGTTTTTATTTTCTCTCAACTTCAAGTCCTATCTTGTTTGGTTTAATGGAATCCTACTCCAGCTTCTATTCCTACGCCTCCTACAAATACTCTTACTCTGGAAATAGTACAACAGATGATTATGTTTACTTTTTTTGTCTTTGGTCTTTCAAGTAATACTCACGTTTCTTCTCAACATTGGTACCTTGATTCTGGAGCATTTAATTATATGAATAATTATTTTGTGTCTTTACCCAATGTGAAAACTTATGATGGCAATCAGCAAATTCATATATATGACGACACTCCTTATTTCCCCTTCTTTGCCTAATATTTTTGTGTCTCCCAGTCTTTTTACAAATCTTCTTTTTATTAGCCAATTAGTTGATCACTTTTATAATGTCCAATTATCTCGTTCTAATTGTGTTGTGCAGGATAAGTTCCGGGAAGATCATTCTAAAAAGGTCAATAATAGGACGACTATTTCTACTATGCTTATCTACTTCCATATACTATCCTATTTTTTCTCTAGTTTGTTTAGATGATGGATAACTAAATAAAATGTGGCATAATCGTTTACTTCATACAAATTTTCACGTACTTAGTACCTTGTTTAAATCTAGTTCTTTGGACAACAAAATTTCATTTGTTTCTTTTGATTGTACTATATGTAAATTTGGTAAAAGTAAAACTTTATCATTTCATCGTAATGCATCTCGTGTAAATCATTGTTATGATATTGTTCATAGTGATCTTTTGAGGGATTTCCTTAAAGTTTTCTCATGCAATTATAAGTATTTTATTACATTCATAGATAACTACAATAGATTTACTTGGGTATATTTTGTTCGGTTTAAGGCAAAAGTTTTCTGTTTTTCAATGTTTTGTCTAATTGCTTGAGGCTCAATGTCTAATGCTTTTCACAATTTTCTTCAAAATGGGGGGATTATATCTCAGTGTTCTTGTCCTTCCACACCTCAACAAAATGGTGTTGTCGATAGAAAGAACGACCACTTTCTTGATGTTGTACACATTCTTCTACTTGAATCCTTTGTTCCTCCTCGCTTTTGGTGTGAAGCTCTTTCTATCGATGTTCATCTAATAAATCGGTTACCATCTTCTACATTACATAATGTTTCTTCTTTTTCTAAGTTTGAGCATTCTCTTCCATACTTTGATATTCGTATTTTTAATTGTATGATTTTAATATAAAAAATTGTTTATTATGATCCTAAGTCCCATGGCATTAGACTTTCTAGGACTTTGAAAATTAGTATTTCTTTCCATCATATGTTGCATCTTGTTGAAATAGCTTGAAAATCCATGTAATCATTAAGTATAAGGCTGAAGTTTGAGTGTTAGATAGCTTTTGTCCCTAGTTCTCTGTCCAACTAGCCTAAGACAAAGCTTTTTACCTTTTTATCTTCCCATTGTATCAACCTTCATATATATGAGTACA
Organism: Vigna radiata var. radiata; assembly: GCF_000741045.1. Lineage (NCBI taxonomy): Eukaryota > Viridiplantae > Streptophyta > Magnoliopsida > Fabales > Fabaceae > Vigna > Vigna radiata. The sequence continues at coordinate 690,357 of NC_028354.1, forward strand.
AAATTATGAGAAGGGTTCTTCAAATCCTCTAAAAATATATTTCACTATTTTAATCTCAATTTGGTATCAGAATGGGTCTATCCCACTTTAGTTTCAATCTCGTTTCATCTGTCATGACTGTCATTGTTGTTTGCATTTGTCTGACATCGTTTGTCGCCGTCCGCGGCTTTCCAGCCCCTTTCTACAATTGTCCACTGCTGGTTGAAGTTGTCTAACACTATTAGCCATTGTTCTATGTCAGTCCACTGTTGTCCGTCGTTGTTCGCCGCCATCCACTATCACAGTTTCGTCCAACGACCACCAAATTTGGATCACCTTTCCAAGCAACGACCAACCCCATTGGTGTCGAGGGCCAATTCTCTACCACGTGTTACTACACACATTGTCTTTTTCCATTGCTCCAAGCACATATAGTTCACGTATCGCCTTTTACTCATCAGAACATCGCCACACCACCTCTATAGTTGTTGGCGGTCCCTCCTTTCTTTGTTCTGACCCTTAAAACTTTATTTCAATGAAGTCCAAAGCTACCCTTGAAGAAAAGCCCTGTGGTTTTCTATTTCCTTGCTCCCTCACTATTTTTTATAAAAAATGACGATTGAAAGTGTTATTTTGTTCTCTAGAAGTCCCTCAATTATTTTTGAGAAGCTAAGTGAAAAAAATTTCTATCTTGGTTTGTTTCCATTGAATTGTGGTTTCTTGGCCAAAGACATCATGATCACCTTGACCAAGATGGATGCCATGTGCCTACTGAAAAAATTGAACAATGGGACCTGTGGGTTTCGACCGATGATCACACAGTTTTGATCGTCTCGTCCAGGTGACTACCATGCCATTAACGACACCTTCATTGAAGTTCCGTTTAAAGTTATGGATTTGCTCCCTTTTTTTTCTGTCGTGAATTGTGGCATGTTTGGTAGTTATTTAGAGCATCGAGGTTGCTCTTTTTTCTTTTTTCTTTTTGCTCTTTCTTTTCCTTTTTCAGGTTTCTTGATTGAAGAATTTTTTATAGTTTCTCTCTCCTATTCATCCATAGCTTCTTCCTCTGCTGTCTCTTATGTCCTCTCTTTTATCACCATTGCGTTTGACCCGTCCATATATGTTTTTTTTTTCCAATGGAAAGGATGGTTTTGTTAGTTTATTTATAGCTGTGGTGGCTCTCCAACAATTACCTCTTTATCCATTGGTGGCATTCCTCAAGGGCGATTTGCAAGAAGAGATTTACATGGAGCAACCTCCCAAATTTGTTGCTCAGGGGGAGTCTTTTGGTTGGTATTTCGTCTTCTATGTCATCTTACAAATCATTAGCAATTTGGTGTCTCTCGAGTGCAGAAGTAGGTATTTTCACTAAGTCTTCATGGATTATATTAGTAACAAGCTTGGTACATATGTATGTACCAGCTTGAGGGGGAGTGTTAGATATATTATCTTTATTTTATATTTATCTTTTATCTTTATCTTCTATCTTTTAGTTAGTTTGTTATTATTTCTTATTTGTATTTTAGGCTTAGCCCATATTTCTTCTATTATAAATAGAGAACCCTATGTATGTGTTTAACACAAGGGAGATTAATCCCAAATCTAGTTTTTCACTATATCCAACAAAAACTAACAGATTTCCAATTGTGTGCCTTGTTATGGCAATTAGTGGAACCAAGACTTTTTATGTCCCTTAGAGCTCTCAAAATTTTTTACTTCTTTTTGAAGAAAGTCCAAAGCATTTATGTGAATGATATTCAATGACTCTATGATATGGAAAACAAGCTTGTATCTCTTAAAATGACAGACTATGATATGATATCCTTTATAAAGCCCAAATTATTGTCGAAGAACTGAAGATGTTTTTGAAAGTCGATTCTGTAGAGGATATTAAGAAGAAATTGGACAAATATTATATGGTGTTGATCCTTCATGCAGACTTTGATCACATAAGAGATAAACTTCTGACCAGTCATGAGGTCCCTTCCATGGAAACTTTAACCACACGCCTTCTTTGTGTCTCAATGCCTGAAACTTAGGAAGCTTATGAACTAGTGGAACCATCTGTCATGGTTGCTACACGAGGAAGAGAAGGACGTGACACTAAAGGAGAAGGACGTGGGGTCAGGGGTGACCTTAATGCACATACTATAAAAAGGATGAGTCACACCCAAGAAAATTGGTACTCCTTGCACGACTTTCCTTCCAAAACAACTAATATCTCTGAGGTTGAAACTACCAATTCCAAGTTCACAAAGGATGAATATCAACAGTGTCGACAGTTAAAATCTAGCAGCTTGGCATAAACATCTCAATCTCCAAGTACATCAATAACTTGTATTTCTTAATCCATGGAAGGTCAAAATTCATGGATAATTGACTCAGGTGCTTATGATCACATCTGAAGTAATACCATCTTGTTTTCAACCCTTACCTTTCATGAAAAACCTCATTTCATAACCTTTTCAAATGGCTTTAAAACTTCCTTAAAGGGAGTCGGTCAAGTCTCTCCATCTTCATCTCTAAATTTGAAATTTGTTCTTTTTGTCCTTAATTGTCCTTTCAATTTAATTTCCTTAAGCAAATTAACCAAAACATTAAATTGTTCAATAAATTTCAATATCAAATCTTTTGTTATGCAGGAGCATGGTTTTGGGAGACAAATATGAAGCTAGAGGATTATATCATTTTGGGTCTCATCCACATCTGTCATGTGTTGTAGCTCTTAGTTCTAGAATGTTACATGATCAACTTGGCCATCCTTATTTGTCAAAATTAAAAACAAAAATGTATCTTGAACTTAGTGGTCTTCAAACCTTAGAATGTGAGTCATGTCAACTAGGAAAACATGTTAGACATACCTTTCCTAAAAGGTCTGAATGAAAATGTAATTCTAGTTTCTCTATTTTCCATTATTATATTTGGGGACTTAGTCGTGTCTCGTCTTTTGGTTTTAGGTATTTTGTTACTTTCATTGATGAAATTGCAAGATGTACTTGGATTTATCTTATGAAAGATCGTTGTGAATTGTTATCTATTTTTACATCCTTTTTAAATGGAATCAAGAATCAATTTGGTTAAGTAATCGAAATCTTAAGAAGTGACCATGCTAAAGAGTACTTCTCATCCACATTTTCTACAGTTTTAAATTCACATGGTATACTACATTTGTCCACTTGTCCTCATACACCACAACAAAATGGTATAGCTGAAAGGAAAAATAGGCACTTGGTTGATACTACTCGTACTCTTTTGCTTGGTGCCCATATTCTTGTCCATCACAGGGGTGATCCTATCTTAATTGCATGTTATCTTATTAATAGGATGTCATCCTATATTAATCATAAATTCCTTTGCCCCATTCTCTTTCCAAATGATCCTTTCTTTCACACATCTCCTCAAGTTTTTGGTTGTGTCTATTTTGTTCATGACATGTCTCCAAGGCTGGACAAGCTTTCTACTCATGCTATCAAATGTGTCTTCGAGGGCTATTAACAACTTCGAAAAGGATACTAGTGTTATTCTCTTGAAACCAAGAAGTACTACATGTCTACCAATGTTCATACCATGACTCCTGGTGACAATGGTTCAAGCTAGTCCATTGCCCTAAAAAGAGGTAATTGTTGCACTTGAAACCTATATCCCATTTATAATTTTCTTAGCTATCACATATTCTCGTGTGTTTATTATTCTCTTTTATCCTTAGTGTCCTCTGTGTTTATACCCAAAAATGTGAATGAAACACTTGATCGTCCTGAATGGTGACAAGCCATGATTGAAAAAATGCATGCCCTTGACCATAATAATACTTGGGAGCTCGTGCCCCTTCTATTGGGAAAAAACAACAATTGGTTATAGATGGGTGTATGCAATTAAAGTCGACCTTGAAGGTGAAGTTGATCGGCTAAAAGCCCGATTAGTTGCTAAAGGGTACACTCGAGTTTATGGTATTGATTATTGTGATACTTTCTCTCCCATGGCCAAGATGACTACTATTCGTCTCTTCTTTGCAATGACAGCAATTTGTCATTGGCCACTTAATCAATTGGAAATCAAAAGTGTCTTCCTCCATGGTGATCTTAAGGAAGAAGTTTATATGAAGCAATCTCCTGGGTTTCTTGCTTGGTGGGAGTCTCGTAAAGTATGCAAGTTGCATCGCTCTTTATATGGTCTCAAGCAATCACCACGTGCTTGGTTTAGAAAATATATTTTTCTATTTTAATCTCAAGGCATCTTTATCTTCATCTTTATCTCTTATCCAACAATTTTTAGAGTTTTCACAGATTGTGAAATGGTTCAAGCCTGGTTTATTGTCATCACCCTTCTGGTACCCTTCATGCTTCTGTTCCTACACTACATCTTGTCACGTTTATTCTACCTTTTCGTTGTTCAAAGCCCCTGATTGGTATGGTGTTTTTACACCTCTCTCCTTATCAACTACTTTGTTTTCCATTTCTATTCCTTCTAGTTATACATGGGCTAGGGAAAATCAATGCAAGAAAAACTACAGGAACTTCAAGAAAATCACACTTGGGACATTGTGTGTTCTCCTTCCACAGTCAAACCTATTGGAAGTAAACGAGTTTGCTCCATCAATCTTCACTTTAATGGCTTTTTAGATCCTTACAAAGCTTGATTAGAAGCTCTTAGTAATAAACAAGAGTATGTGATTGATTATGAGGAAACATTTGCTCCCATTGTCAAGATGATTACAATTCGAACAATTCTTGTTATTACTTCTTAATCTTAGCCATTGCATCAAATGGAAATGAAGAATGTTTTTCTTCACGATGATGTCAAATAGGAAATCTACACGAAACTTCCTTTTAGTATGCTACCTTGTTCTATTGATGTTCGTAAACCATGACGCTTTTTGTATGGGTTTAAACAGGCTTCACAAACTTGATTTGAGAAGTTTCGTACTACACTACTTAAGTTCTCCTTCACCCATAGTCGATATGACTATTCTATTTTCTTTCACAAGTTTCCCACTAATATAGTTCTCCTTTTGTTTTACGTGTGTGATTTCATCATTACAGGAACTGATCATTAGTTAATTACTAAGCTAAAAATTAAGATGCATGCAACATTTCATATGAAAGGTCTTAGACAACTGACATTTTTTAAAACCAGAAAAAGTACATTTAAATTTGATCAAATTGGCGGATTTAGATGGAGTTACTTTAGTTGATACTCTATGGAAGTAAATGTTAAGCACATGAAGATGAAGAAGATCTTTTGCTAGATCCCACTATCTATCAGCGTTTGGTAGGAAGCCTTATCTACTTAACCAATACTAGACCTGACATTTTTAATGTTGTCTCCTTCTCATCTTCACTTTGTTGTTGTTCATCGCATTATCTGATATCTTACACATGAGATATTTTTTTCTTACGGACTCATCTTTACAGTTTATAGTATATAGTGATGCGAGTAGGCAAAATGTCCAAATACTCTTTGGTTTACTACAGGTTGGTGTATTTTTCTTGGTGATGTCTTAATTTCTTAGAAATGTAAAAAACAAGATCGTGTTTCTAAATCTTCTAGTAAGGTTGAATATCGAGTTAACGTGTATAATTGTAATTGATTATGTCTTTAATACATTATTTTATAGCTTTATAGATAACCAACATAACAATTACTCTTTGTAAATAAGAAATCTTTTATAATCCCTAACTTTATTATATATCTCTTGAAAGCTTTGACATTAATGTAAATAAATGTTATGCCACTTATTTAAAAAAGGACTATAGAATATAAGCAAGTTTTTCCAGGAAAATAAATTGTATCATATAGTATGGTCTCTTTTATTTTGATATTTTAACAAATAGGGCCAAATACATGGAGATAGATAAACACTTTATTAAAGAGAAATTGAATGGTAGCCTTATTTTTACTTATGTTTAGGCTTTAGTTAAAAAATCTTATTATCAAAGGCATTCCCATTAAATGATTTCATGATCTCATGAATGCTGGGAATGATAAATATTAATTAATAAATGTGAAGGGAGTGTTGATAGTAGGATGTTAAGTGTGCTACTAGAAGTTGTTAGAAGATTTTAGATATCTTGAGGTGTCTCTGTAGTTGAAAAAGATCAATTTCCCTCTCTACAACACTATTCTATTGAGGTGTCTCTGTAGTTGAAAAATTATTATTGATGCCATAGTTTTAACAAAAAGCTCAAAAGTTTTCAACTTCAAATGTTTCTCCATGACCACTTCTAAAAGAAACAATTGACCGATATTCTCATTTTGACATGTTTACAAATTTGGCTAAGACTTTGAAAGCCTCATCATTGTGGTTCAAGAATTTCACTCATGCTCATCTAAAGTAATAGTTTATGATAATTACATTGCATTGTTCATCTAAATGTAGTACTGATAAATAAGTCCAAGTGTATCAACTCGAGGTATTTCATTAGAAACTTCATTTATAATTTTAAAAAATGTTTTAACTTTTTTGTCTTTTACACATGTTTTACAAAGAAAATTGTCTTTGAATAACATTACTAGTAAAACCCTTTCTCTTCTTTTCTTTATCTTGATGAAAACATTATGATTTGAAATATTCTAGCTTCTTGTAATCATAGCATATGACTTTTTCCTATTTCTCCTTGGATTCCTTTGGGTTGTATCTTCTCCCTTCTCTGAATTCACCATGCTTTTTTAAGGATCCGATTGAACCTCTGTATAAGTGTATGAGGAATTATCTACAACTTATATGCTTTACTGAGGGTCGGAGATTTAACTATGGAACATAATATATCTCTATAAGTTTGGATAACGAACACTTGGAGAAACAATGCTTCTTTTTTTTCGGTTTTGCCAAGCTAAGACATATCTAAACTTTATTTTTTGGTTTTCACAGATACCAATTTGCTGTCTGAAAACGAAATATTGAACAACACAAACATTATATGTACAATCTCTGTAACGAGACTACACAAATTTTTACTCTCGGTTCAAATGCTTGTGAATTATATTACAGGAGACCACACAAACGTGGTCTTGAGCATAGATGTCTTCCATTAGCTTTGACAATTGCCATAACACCAGCAGTTATTCCAGCACAGAGTACAGTAGAAACATAGTGGTTTGTATTTCGGCCAGCTATAAAATAAATATGAAAATTAGAAAAATGAGAAAAAAAGAAGAAAAAGAAACAAACATCCCTTTTTGTGAGATGCAAGAAACACAATTATATACCTTGCTGTAAAGTGAAGGTTGTTGCTGTCAAACCTCCAATTATCAAAGCTGATGCAACAGGAAGATACTGCATGTATACAGTTTTCCATAAAACATGTCAATGAAGTGTGATGTAATTTTCTGTCCATAAAAACTATTTAAATTTACATGTGCTGAAATGGCTTGTTGAATTTGGAAGTGTGTATTCTTTCCATAACTAATTAGTATACAAGATTGTATGATGAAACAAACAATCTGTTTTGTCATCAAATCATCACATTACTGCCAAGGATCAATCAATGTCACAATTCACTTAAGCCAAAACATGTTCTCCAAAAACTGAAACAACTTCTACATTGTTCCATCCTTCTACCATTTGGTGCTAGGTGAGATTATTGACATCCTAGATGATAAGGTCTCATCCTAAGCCAACCTAGATATGATAGGTTTATTTGATGAATATGGACGACTATTTTTTTTTTTTTTCCAACCAGTTCAAGGTTGTCTTGTTTGCTTTCCAGGATGTTGGGTAGGTAGAAAATAGAAAGATGAGGCCCTGACTTACCGTTAGAGGTTCAAAGTTATTTGACTGGAAAGGAGAAGGAACGCTTCTGCTGACATTATAGTGACCACTTATGAGATCAAGCGCATCCTGCAAAAGATATGAAACATATGTAAGACCTTTAAGAGTGAATTGCCTCTGTTTAAATGAGAAAAAGTATAATGCACACAAATGAAGATTGCCTGCCGAATTCCATCATGGAAATTATTCAAGTAATATCGGGAAAGTGCGCTCACTCCATCTTTAATCATTCCAGATATTGTTTGTTTCCCATATCTGCACATTATTTCCAGAATGTATCAGTATCACTGAAGGGAAACATAGCAACACAGGACTTTCAGAACCAAAAGTTCCATACCTAACTAAGTCGCCTTTTAGGGCATGAGTCCCAGCATACTCAAGGCTTATCTCATCACCTTGCTCTGCCCACACTAAATAAAGTATATAGATATCAAATAAGTAGGGTAATGATTTATAAAGAAGGCAAGAACCTATCAGGAAATTCCTTACATATTCTAAATTTTCCATATTCCTCTTCGAACATTGAAATGCATTCAGAGGAAGTCAGAACTCCAATCCTCTGCAACTGAAGATTTAATGATTTCTGGGCCAGATAACACTGCAAATAACATAAAGATAATCATATCAGAAACGGATTAAGAAAAGAACAAGTCCTACATTCAATTATTCCCTAACAACAAACCTGAGTAACATTTGTTCTATCAAGGGAATCAATGCAGTTTGCTCTGAAAAGTCCTCTCTGCTCTTCTAGTACATTTCCTTGTCTATCTATTAAGAAATATCTGCTCAGCTGAAATAGCAATAATTAAAAACCTGAATTATAGATTTGCCAGTATACCTGGATTGTGGCAACTAGCTATTAAATTAGTATAACTTAATTTTTTCCGTTACCTTTGCTTTTCAAAATCCTCTGAGATTTCATCATATAGGATTTTCAGATTATCAAAGTTTGAGCTCCCACAGTAATGATGAAAATCAAAAGGAACATATCTGCCATAATCCATCATAGTAAAAATATAAAGTTAAAAGAAAAATGAAACTAGGACACAGAACAATCAAGAACACAAACATTTTCAAGCTATAATACAGACAAAGCAAACTTCATAATTTCATGGATATAAAACAAGTGTAAGCAGAAAAAAACAAATTATGTTTAAATTATCACCTCGTGTTTTGCTGTGTTTGCATTTCAGCAGCATATGCTGCACTTAGTTGACCTTCTTCACCATGCTATTACAGGAAAATTAAAAAAAAAAAAAAAAGTGCTCAAAATAATACGCAAGAAAGTAACAAGCAATTCGAAAGGGAATATAGGATGTAGAAACTGGTTGATGATTATTATATCCATAAGGACATACAGAAGAGGGATTCTGGAAAGAAAAAGAAAACTTGCAACAAATCTTAAAAATCATTTTGTTAGTTTAAATAGAAAGAGAGAAGAATGAAGCCATACTTTATCAGTAAGATCAAGTGCTACAATCTCTCCGTATCTTTGCATGAGATCATGGAAATGACGTTCCACGATCTTGGGCTAGAGGAGGAGTGGAAGGGGAAAAACAAAAAGAAACATGTATTAATTTAAGTCTCGTGATAAAACTGCTAAATTGCTGGCAGAATTTTGAGGTAAAAGTATACTGTTTCCTCGTGACTAATAACCCTAAGGTGCGGTTTATAGCTTAGATCAACGATCTGCTCCCAAAGAATAGGAATTGAACCTCGAACCTGTGAAAGAATGAGATGAAGTACAAATCACAAATTGGGGATATTGATATTTGTGTGTGAACAAAGTGAAGCATCCGCAGTGCTACCATGATAGGCTTCAAAGACTAATATGTGCCTCCGAACAAACATTGTTGAGAAATATGTTGAAAGTCCCACATCAGATATAAAACCAATTTAGAATATATATATATATATATATATATATATATATATATATATACATATATACACGGAGTTTTCTAATTTACGATTTCTTTTAACAAGTTTTAAATTACAAAAAAGTCACTGTAAAAAAAAAACTAACGGTAAATTCATGAGTATTTAATAATTTTAAAATTTAATTTAAAATAAAAAAATAAAAAGTATTTATTTATTGAACATATTTTTCCATCCTTTTAACATGCTATCATGGGTCAGATTAGAGCATATACTAGTGAGATTTATTATTTATTGAACATATTTTTCCATCCTTTTAACATGCTATCATGGGTCAGATTAGAGCATATACTAGTGAGATTTATTATTTATTGAACATATTTTTCCATCCGTTATCAAACTAATCATTAATGTCTAGTTTTACGCATCATATGTATATATAGAAGTCGGTTTTGTGAGGTTGAATTAGACTTAAAATCCATTTCTTAACAAAATATTTGAGCAAAATTGTTAATTTTACATGCTATCATGGGTCAGATTAGAGCATATACTAGTGAGATTTATTATTTATTGAACATATTTTTCCATCCGTTATCAAACTAATCATTAATGTCTAGTTTTACGCACCATATGTATATATAGAAGTCGGTTTTGTGAGGTTGAATTAGACTTAAAATCCATTTCTTAACAAAATATTTGAGCAAAATTGTTAATTTCACATTTTCTATGTTCCTGTCTTTCTTCATCCTTTAGACTTCCTAGTTTCCTTTATGCTAATTTTTATCTATTTTGGTATGTTCTTTTTCTACCAATTTCATCATCATTCATATTTTAATTCATTATGTTCTTGTTGTTCCAAGATTAATGGCTATTGTGTGTAAACTGTGGCTTATTATGTATCACGATTTTTTCTGAGTATTTATATGTGTAGTATAAATTATTTAGTTTGTATTTTAATATTTATTATTGTTAATGTGTATAAATGTAATTGATTATGTCTTTAATAGATTATTTTATACCTTTTTATAGATAGCCATTAGGAATCCCCGGCAATTACTCTTTGTAAATAGAAAATCTCTTATAATCCCTCTCTTGGTTGCATATTTCTTATAATCTCTCACATTGATGTAAATATATGTTATGCCACCTATTTAACAAAGGGAGGTTGCAGAATAGAAACAAGCTTTTCCAAACAAAGAAATTGTGTCATATAGTAGCTCTCTTTTACCTTGATATTTTGACAATTATTGCATTCATTCTGCTTTCCACTATTAACAGCTTTAGAACTAGTTGCTATATATATATACACATACTTCTATTTGTATGAATACAAAAGCACTGTTAAATTACATTGGCTAACGATACCTAGATGAAGAAGTACGGAACCATTATCCCTACCGAAACTAATAGAAAATTTTAAAATCTCCAAATACACAAAGCTATGTTTGTAAAGCAAATATAATAGTTAATCTCTATCTTTTGCACATTATATTACTTATTATCTATATTCAAAAATTTGAAAATTCATGAAATGCAGCACTCAAAATCCTTCAGCATGTTTGGAAATAGTACAAATTCTCAGAAACACGGACAACATGCTAATAAAAAACATAATCAGCAGCGCAAAGAAATTATTGAAAGGAATTGCTGGAAATACTGATTAAGTGTATATTAATACCTGCAAAAATGAGAACTTGAATTCTTCAGTTTCAAGCAACTGTTCAGTTTCAATAAAATTAGCAGTGTCACCTTCAAAGTTAGCTCCTCTTCTCCACATTCTTGTTCCTACGTCATCATATTGCCGTATTATAATTAGATTTTTCTATAAACATATAATAACTTTATTATAAGAAGCTTTTTTGGACATTGTACCTAGACGCCGTGTACATCTCCTTGAAAATAATGTTACCATAGCATTTGAATTTTTCAGCTTTAGCTGTGCACTTTGGAAGCTTAAGCCCAGTTAAGGGGGAACATAGCTGGCTTCTTAAACTAAACAAATGCTTCATTTTTATCATATTTTTGGTAAAGACAGAATGTGAAGAACATATGCACACACACACACATAAAGAGAAATGGGGCAGGGAGGGGAATTAGAGCAGAGGCAATTTAAACTTCAGGATATTCCCTTGCATTATGGGCACGATGAATCTGTCAAGCTGCCATTATAAAGATAGTTGTTAAGGTGACTACCTAATGATCATGCTAAGAATGAAAAAAAAGAAGCTCATTGAAACTTTAAACCCTATTTCTTCACAAACAAAATATTTTCCTTTACTAAAACTAAAAGTACTTCTACTTCATAAATAGGAAGAACTGCCAAATAATCTAACCTTATACTCAATAAGCTCTTCCAAAAGATGTTTGTTCCAGACAAATCGAGGGTCAGCCTGAAATACAAATAGAAAATTGTAACCTAAAACTTTCATCAAGTTTCTTCTAATAAGTGCGTTAAATAGTGCCAATGTGACCAAGAAGCCTTTATTTGATCTTTCCTATTGTACAATTAAATGCATCAAAGAAATGGTCCAACATAAAACATGGTAACATGTTGATTCTCCCAAGAGTCAAGAAGTGTGGAAGAGTACCACAAATAAATGTAGGTCGCTATGGCAAGGTTCATCCATGACTTGGATATGGATATTCTAAAGCTAGTCCACCAAGCCACAAAGGTGGAGCTTCAACCTCAAAGAAGGGGGGAATACAAGAAGTCCTTTCATCCAAGCACTTCCCAACCTTGGAAATAAGAAAAGAGGTATGCAGGTACTCACTCTCCTTCTAATCCTTCTTCCTCATCATTTCCTTTAAATGATAAAAAGAAGTGGACCCAGAAAAACCCAAATCCTCCTCCCATCAACATCATTCTTCTCAACCTTTTTCTCAGACACATTCAACAAAGCACCCTACTAATATTACGAACTCTATTTAGTGCTTCAAAAACTATCCGATTATGAATTATCAGAATATTGAAGAGAAAAGCCTCACTTCATGGAGATATTATTTGAAGAAGTAAATTTCAAATCACTTAACAATGGATTTGATAACAATTATTCCCAGAAAATCAAGAAATATGTCAACTAACCTGCTTCCATATTGGCTTACTTGTCCACCCATCTACTAACTTGCTTCTTCTCTGCAAGCTGGTGTACATTATATTTATGATAATATCAGCCTTGGCATGATATGAATAAGATATGAATTAGGGTCTCAAACTTCTCCAGAAAAACTTCTAGGAAAGAAAAATAAGAAAAAAAAATTAAATAAGTTTCCCATAAACTAATTTGCAGAAGTTCTCCTCATATAACATAATCTTTAACTTGTGAAAAGAACCTATTTTAGCTTACAAAGAAACTTATTTTATTTTTCCTTCGAGAAGTACTATAGATATTTGCCCAAATAATCCCTAATATGATAATAAACCAGCAATAAGTTAGTGATTCTTACTTTAATGTAATATCTGTTTCGTAAGAATAGTACAAGCCTGGCATTGACTCCACTACTTTTAATAGGTTCAAGAAGTAAGCTTCATCCTTTTTCTGCAGAGAGGTATTATAAGAAAGATGTATCATGTAAGTGGATCACATATACAGAATTTTAGTGATGCCTGAATGATTTCTGACTTTATAAATCCTTACTTCTTGGGCAGTTGAATACCTCAAAGCATCATTACATGCAAGTACGCTCATGGACATCAAGCGATATACTGGAAAACCAAGAAAACTTCCAACTTCCTTTCGAGAGGTTATTACAATAGCATACGTTCCTATGTCCATGCACAAAACATTGAGCCTTAATGAGTATAAATGAAGTCATGCTGTTAGACTGAGTGTTTACTGAAAAACAATTGGTAGTTCATCTCAATTCTTTTTACTTGCTCAGCTTCTTTACTCTAAAGCAGATTCAAGGAACATGATTTAGTCATGAAGAAGGCAACATATTAGACATGCACGCTTAACAAGAAAGGTGAAAGTATAACAATTGATGAACGGCTTCATTAACCAAAAAACCATTACTATGTACAAATTTTGATTTGGAAACGGGGATTGGATTTATTTCTTCCCTGGCCAACAAACATCTCAATCAAAGTTCATCAGAAGGAATAGGACCGTTTTAGATGTTAATACCATCCAATCTAGAGCATCTTCACATGCAAAGGGACAAATGAGTCAATGTGAAAACAAAAGCAAATGCAAAAATACATAAAAAAATCAACATGGTAAAAGACAAAATGTTCTCCAATTCAAAATAAACATGTTTTGCAAGAAATATACAGTAGTTCCATTGCACGGTAAAATTTGTCTGCCTGGCAGGCTTCTGGAACAGTTTTATCATAAACGAACTCAAGATAAAAGTATATAAGCATATATACTACCTACAACCAATCTTATGGTTCCCACCACACCATAAATTGTAGATGTCCTTAATGGTCTTCCAGAATGTGTGTCACCTGCAAAGAAAAAAAAAAAAAAAAAAAAAAAACTCAGAACGGAAATCAATCCAACAAAATGATCAATTTCAAATACTCTTTTCATAATATGCAACCTAGCATACATGGAGCTGAAACTAAATAAACAACTAAGATCCAACCAAACCTGAGAAGGTAGAAACAGTAACCTTTGGCTATAACTGATTCATAAATGTGAAAGTGAATATACTCAGCATATAACACTACGCACGACACAATCTTCCCTTTTTCCACAATGACAACCAACCAAACCAACTTCCACAAGCTCACTAAATAAGCATCATATCCACAATTGAACAATATAATCATCAAATTCCAAGTCCCCCTCAAAACAAGTTTCCTCTTTCAAAATAACTGAACTTTGATCGACAAGCAACAAAGTTCAGACACATTTCCTGCATTCTCTGAGCAACCAATCACTAAGTGAAGAAACTGAAGCTCAGAAAAGAAGATTACCATCATCAAGTACATTGATGTTGCCATCAAGACGGTTAATCCGGAAGCCCTGGTTGGGGGATAGATGGGATTTAATCACGAACTTGTCCTGAAACTCGAGCAGTTCCAGCTCATCGTAAAGCTTGAATCTTTCAAGTGAACCCGGAGGAGGTTCAATGTCCATTGTCGCAGAATTGCAGAAACAAGACAACCTCCGAAGTAATTTGGCCTGACAACTTTGTTAAGACACAATATTTTGTGCTATGATGAGAACATCACAGGCACCAAATGAGCATTTGCTCTTCAACAACCAAGAACAATTTGGTGACTTTTTGTAGTAAATTACAATCGTACCCTCTCCAAATATTCGTAACCCAATATTTTATTCGTAAGCCAGATGAACAAGTGACGTGTTAGAGTTAGTATATTACAAAATCTAATCATTCATTTTTGTCAAGAATGCTCCTTCTACACCAATTAAGATAAAACAATTAATTAACAATTAATTATATTAATATTTTGATTATATTTATTCTATTTTAAGAATTTAACTATTAATATGTACTACTATATTACTAAAACAAAGTTGCCAAATGATTTTGTTTTATGAATTGTCGAAGTAATGTTGGTCTGTCAAATGTTTTCAAAATACCTGAACTGAAGAATTAGCATAACTGAAAAGTTTTGAGAAAATAAGTTATAAATCCAAAAAATAATATAGTTTTAAGCTAGAATCTAATAATACATAATAAGATGTATTGTAAATTTATTGTTTAATAGAATGAAAAATTATTAATAATACATACATTGTCGTAAAATAAAATATTACCAACCAGTAAAAATCATAATGTGACTATTAAGATAGTTATCTGGAAGGTTTTTTTAGTGAAATGATCATTCAAAATATTAATGGATGGATATAAATGACAGTTTTTATAGTTTCCCAATGGATTGAGATTTTTTTTTAATACTGTTCCGTGTCCATTTTTTAATTATCAATTTTTTTATGAGATGTATTTTTTGGATCAGTTTAAAAAACATATAATTATAACATTGAAGTTAGTTTTCTAGATATAACTTAATTAGAAAATCAACTTATCATATCAGTTATCACCTGCAATTAAAGTGGTCGATGTAAAACTTAATTTTTAAGCAATTTTAAAATTTTTATGCACTATATAATTTTTGTTTGAAATATAAATATTCTTTTTAATGTAATTAACATAAATTAGTATGATATTCTTTTAAGCAATAAGAATGTCCATACGAGAATAAAAAATTGGGTCATACTTGATAAATGGGTTTTGCTCTCCCTCCACCATTCCATTCCAAGTGCATCTTTTTTATTTTTTTATTTTAAAAATACTTTATATCTTTTTATTATTTTCTTTATTCCAAAAATACTCTACAAGTTCTTATTATCCTCAATAATTTTTTTATTTCTCTTTCTACATTAATAAAACATTTACACACATTCCCATTATCTTTAAGAATTTTTCTCTTTCTCTCTCTCTATTAATGGAGCATCCACATGGCTTATTAATGGAACATTCACATGGCTTAGATTTGAATTTGTGATATATTGCAAAATATAAAATTTAGAGGAAAATTCAATATTAATGCTTCTACCCCACTTTATAAACTTAAAAGTTAGATGCAAATACAAAATAATAAACATAATAATATTAATAGTAAATAATAATAATATATTATTATTATATACTAATATTATAATGACGAAAGAATTAAATAAATTCCAAATCTTTAAAAAATAACTTTTTTATATTTTAAGTATTTAATAATATTTTTATATTATTTATCTAATAAATTAAATACTTTATTCAAATTATTTGAATCAAACATGTCGGTAAGTTAAAACATAATATAATGTTAAAAATTGTAGATATTAAATATATATATATAAAAAAAAAATACACATACACACACACACACACACACACACACACACACACACACACACACACACACACACACATATATATATATATATATATATATATATATATATATATATATATATATATATATATTTTCTAGAAATTTAGAACAAAATCTGAATTTTACATTTTGCAATATATCACAAGTTGAAATCTGAGCCATATAAATGATCCATTAATGTGGAGAGATAAAGAGAAAGATTGTTGAGGATCATGAGGAGATTTAGGGTATTTTTGGAATAAAAAACATAGTGGGAAGATGTAGAGTATTTTTGAAGTAAAAGAAAACAGTGGGGAGGTGCAGGAGCACTTGGGGTGGTGAAGGGAGTAACACCGGGTGTTGCTCCCTGCACCTCCCCAAGTGGGACTTGTATCTCCCCATTATTTTAATTTATTTCAAAAATATTCTACACCTCCCCACTATATTTTTTTATTCCAAAAATACCCTACACCTCCCCATTATCCTTAACATTTTTTTCTCTTTCTCTCTCTACATTAATGGATCATTTACATGGCTCATTAATGGAGCATTTACATGACTCAAATTTGAACTTGTGATATATTTTCTTAAATAAATCTGATTCAATCAATCTTATGCTTGCTGTTGAATATATTTTTTTCTTTTCAAATTACTTAATAAATGGTAAAATTTTGTTCTAAATTTCTAGAAAATTGTTTATATATATGTGTGTTTTTTTACATATAATATCTATAATTTTTAACATTATATTATTTTTTAATTCACCGACAAGTTTGACTCAAATAACATAAATAAAATATTTAATTTATTATATAAATAATATAAAAATATTATTAAATACTTAAAATATAAAAAAAAAAGTTATTTGTTAAAGATTTAGAATTTATT
>NC_028354.1:707949-713781 GCF_000741045.1 Vigna radiata var. radiata
CAAAAATAAGATTGAATCAAACTTATTTAAGATTACAAGTTCAAATTTGAGTCATGTAAGTGGTCCATTAATGAGTCATGTAAATGCTCCATTAATGTAGAGAGAGAAAGAGAAATATTGTTAAGGATAGTGGGGAAGTGTAGGGTATTTTTGGAATAAAAGAAAATAGTGAGGAGTTGTAGAATATTTTTGAAATAAATTAAAATAGTGGGGAGGTGCAGGTCCCACTTGGGGAGGTGGAGGGAGCAACACCCTAAATTTAGTGCTGTCAAAATGGGTTGTAAGCTGCGAGCCAACCCGACCTATCACGGGTTTGAGTTGGGTTGGGTTTGAAAAAAATTTAATTCTTTTATGCGTCGGGTTGGCTCACCGACCTACATAATTTAATTTAATTATTTATTATTTTGTATTTCAATATTATTAGTTAACACTTTTTTAATTATATTGTAGATAGGGATAAAAAAAATGTTTCAAGATAGAAAAATATTATAAATTTATTTATTCAAGATTCTAATATTATAAATGGATAAGTGATACAAAAATTTTTAAAAACTTTTGTGTTCGCCTTTTGTGCTTGTATTTGGATTATGCTTGGATTGTATGATATTTTTTTTTTTATTTTGAATTGTCTTTGGAGTTCAACATCATTTTAAAAGTGAAATTTATTTAAATTTGAATTAAAAAAATTATAACTTTTTTTCTTTTAAAAAAAACTTATAATTAAGTGAGCTAGTAAGTCAATCCATTTAATCCACCAACTCGTGGTAGGTTGAACCAGATTCAAATTTTTTCAACTCACTATTAAATGAACCGAATTAGGTTGGCTTACTAAGTGACCGACCCGTGGTGGATTAGGCTGGGATGAGTCGAATCATCCGTTTTGACACCTATAGATAAATCACTTTGTACACTAATGATACTTATTTTAAATGAGTTACTTATCAATGATGTCAAGTTAATGGTACATAAAACTTTGGTGAAATAAAAATTTTTAAAAAATAAATAAAATCAACCATCCAAAAGAAATTATCATGAATGATCAATGCTTAATACAATAATCCAGCTTCAAAAGACACATGGCATGTAGAAAATTCTCTTACAATAAATCCCAATGTCATTTAAACCCTAACATTTAACTGTCAATAATAATAATATATTGAATTAAATTATTTAATTAAAATATTAATTAATTTATTGAATACAAAATTAATCAAATAAATTGTAGCGGGGAGTGAAAAAAAAATATAAGATGTAAATTAATCACGACCCAGAACGAATCATGGTCATTCACCATATATAATCAAGTGTAGTAAATTATTTTTTTTTCTTGTATTTGTCGTGTTCTAATAAATTAAAATAAATTTTCTCTTTAAAATATTTTCATGTCCAATTGTCATGGACTAATTACATTTAATTGACACATTTTTATTTCACCTGTCGCATTTGAGAGTATTTGCTCGATTGGTAGCAATATTTAAAATTAAAACAATCAAAATTCAATCCAAAAAAGTCATAAACAATTGTTTTTGCTTATTTTATTTCTTAAGAAGTGACTTAGTTCAAACTTTAATTTAAAAATAAAAATAAGCCAGACTACTTATTTTATTTAAATATAATATTATATCTTTTTAGTTAATGAAGAACTAATAAATATAAGTCAATATATTTAATATTTTAGTACTATATTATTTTAATGTAGCATCTCCTTTTATCAGCTACATTAACGGTTAAAGATCTCAAACATAATAATGTATTCATATTCAAAATAAAATTATATATATATATATATATATATATATATACACGTTTGTGTTTTTTAAGAAAAAATTATAACAGTTATAAAATATAATTTATTTTTTGTATTCTTAATTTATCTCTATTGACGTCTTCCAACATCATTTGATTTTGTATTCCAACATCATTTGATTTTGTATAATACTATCACAATTGATAAATAAGATAAGTTAAAGAAGTAAAAACTTTCATATATGCATATACTAAATCATATACATGTTAACTTAAGCAGTTGAAATTCTTAGAGGGTCTTTATGTTCCACCAAAGTTTATCTTCACCATAGCTGCCTTAACTGATTAAATCAATCTCAACTATGAACAATAAAATCAATTGTTGATGGTTTGACTCCTTGCTTCCATGATACTTTCGTTTTCACATAAATGGTGGGGTTTCTTCCTCAACTCAAATTTAGTTCAAGTTGTGTGTTTATCACTCTTCTCAGTCAAGGAAAAAGATTAAAAAAATGAGATAAATATGTTTTTAGTCTCTAAACATGGATACAAAATTAAAATTCATCTTTATCCAAAAGTTTTGATATAGTTTAGTCCTCAGACTTTATAAATAAATAGATTTAGTCTTTCTAATATTTTTTTACGTGTTAAATGTCATTTAAGGTTAACATTGTTTACACCACTCAAACAATTATAGATCAAAGTCTTAAAGCAAGAAGCATCTCAAATGCTACCATTATGGCAAGAGAGGGCATGTCAAGAGTGCTTGTTGGCAAAAGAAAAATAGAGAAAAGAACTTTGAAGTATAAACCACACAAGGTTGAGTTGCTAGTACATTAGAGGATGAAGGTATTTTGGTGAGCGAAACAATAATTAGCTCTAATGGTAGAAGACGACTACATAACACAAGGATAGTGAATTCAGGTACAACTTGGTAGATGACTTCAAATCGAGTTTGGTTTTACACTTACGAACTTATCTTAAGTGGATCTATGCTCATGGGACATAGTCATGCCTTAGAGATTGTTACAATCAGTACTGTCAAACTAAAAATGTATTATGGTATTTTTTGCATAATTCAAAGGGTGACATGTGAAAGACTTGAAGAAGAATATATTGTCTAACAGGTAACTAAATGACCTTGGGTGTAAGATCAACTTTAAAGGTGGAATCTTAAAGGTGGTGAAGGGGAATTTGGTAGTAATGAAAGTAGAGAAGATCATGACAAATTTGTACATGCATATGGAAGATACATTGCAAGAAGCTAATGCAGTTGTAGTCAAGATGAAGCAATGATGTTATGGCATCATAAACTTGGACATATGTTATAGAAAGGTTGTAAAATTGTAGAGTGTAATCTCTTTAACAAGCTCAAAAAGCTTGATTTATCTTTTTTTAAGCACTGTGTGATAAGCAAGCAACATATATTGAAGTTTCCTATAGTGACTACTAAAAGAAAACACATACTAGACTTGGTTCATTATGATATGATGGAATCACCAGTTATCCCTAGGAAGGGCAAAATATTTTTTTTCATTCATTGATTATTACTCTAGGGAATTATAGGTGTACCCTATCAAGAGGATGTTAGATGTGTTTCTAATATTCAAGGAATTCAAAGCACGAGTAGAGCTTGAAATTGATAAAATAATTAATTGTTTGGGTTACGATGGCAATGTGAAAGGGTGTTGTCTGTGGGGTTCCTATGCCCACAAGGTTATTGTTAGTAGTGATGTAATATTGCTCCAACCAAAAAGCTTTAAAGGAAAGGAAAACTTGGTTTGTAGGTTGAACACATTTTTGAACAATTTAAAGTGAACACCATGTGTTGGTACAAGGGATTTTATTTCTTCATTCTTAGCCTTGGTTAAAACAAGATGAGCTCAAACCATTGTACTTACTACAATAGGTTTGGTGAGAATTATTTTATCATCTTACTGTTATATGTGGATGACATGTTAGTGGTAGAATCCAACAAACCTCAATTTAGGATGGGTGGCATAGTTAGTTAAGGAGTTTGAAATGAAGGACTTCAAATCGACAAACAAGATTTTAGGGATGCATATTCGGTGAGATATAAAAGATAAGAAGATTTGACTTCATGAAAAGAATTACTTACTAAAAATCTTGTGGCATTTCAACATAAAAGATTGCAAGCAAATTTCTACCCCAATTCCTATCAATTGTAATTTATCCTCAAGTACAACTCCTAGTAATGAAACAAAGAGGATGAAAATGTCTCGAGTATCGTATACATCAACATTGGAAACCTTATGTATGCTATGATTTGTATAAGGACAAACATTGGACAAACAATGGGAGTGGTTAGTGATAAGTGTGAAAAATACTTGTTTTCATACTTATTAATTTGCTCAAAGTTGTAATTATTCATGAAACAATGTGCTTCCTCATTGAAAAGTTGTAATAGTGAGTAGAAAGTTGCGTAGTCAATTGTACAGGAACTTATACATCATTTGGAGTGTTGTCACCTATTTCTCGCTAAGTTAATTAATCATGTGCTCAACTACAAGGGAGATTGTTCCATTAGCGCACCAACACAACTCGTTGAGCGAATTATGGTCAGTTAAAGGATCTACAGTTGATTATTCGCTCAGCACATGCATAACTATGCGTTGAGCAAATTAATTAAATTTGAATTTACTTTTAAGTTCGGGACAGACAGAAAGGATGGTAACTTCTGATAGAGCAAGGAAATGAAAACATCTGAAGAACTTCAGGAGACTACTTCAACGCATCAAGGCACCATTTTCTGTAAGGAATTGCTTAAATGTGTATGTTCTAGATGACTAGGAGTAGCTAGACTTTTTCTTCGTTGCAATTGAATGTAATAAACTCATTGTGATGTAATTTTCCTATTCAATATATCCTTGTTCGTTCATATGCTCTATCTTGAATTTACTATAATTGTATGGAAATATGATTCTATTTGAATGTCTTTGCTTACTGGAAAGTAACTTTAAAGATGAACATAAATAGAGCATTTAAGTGATTTGGGATCTAGGGATAAACTCAACAGCTTGGTCATTTTTAGCATCTGACTTAATGCAAATTGTATGTTAAATTGATTAAGGGATTAACACTTTGATATATGAATTTAGAACTAGTTGCTAAAGGATTAGGACTAGTATGTGATAACGGTTCAAAAACCTTTACTTTTATACTTAATTTTGATATTAAATCACACCCTTTCTGACTTAAAATTAGCTTGAAATCATGCAAAATGCTTAAGCTAGAGAGAAAGAGAGTTAAAGTGGGTTTTTTGGGTTTTATGCTTGGTTTCCCTTGTTTTGACAAGATTTATTAGGAGTTTGATGAATGAATTGAAGGAAGAGAAGTGTTGGATGCAAAAAAAGGTGGAACGATGAAGCAGAGTTGAACCGCAACCATCCTTGGGCGGTGAGACCTTCTATGATTACACTGCCACGCGCTTAAAGGGCACCACCAAGAGGTGAAAATGGAATCGCAGCCACCGTCGGGCGGTACAACCCACCGCCGAGAGGTGGACTCTGATAACGGTTGATTTAACGTGTTTGTGTGTGTATATTTTGAGAACAAATCAACTCTTTCATAGCTTTTACCTTGTTTTATCCTCACGTTTAGTGTGTTTTATAGTTTTCTTGTGTTTTATTTAGTATATGTTTGTTTTTACCTCTAATCTTTATGTTTAAGTGTGTGAAATAAATGAATAGGAAGCCATTCTAGTGGAGGAAAACAAGCAAAAACTAAAGGGAACATGTTTTGGGACAATAAAAGATCAATTTGAAGCAAATACCCATGTTGGACGCCTTTGGATTCGCACAAGAGCCTCAATTTTAGAATGCTGTCAAAACCGCCCGAGCTGGGTGCCAGAGTTGTAGAGAGATTCCAGGCTGGGCGCCACAGAATGGGGCTNGGCGCCAGAAAGTGGCGCTGGGCACGAAAACTTGCTGTAACTCACTTCTGATGCAGTGAAAAGTCCGCTGGGCACTAAGAATCCGAGCTGGGCGTGAATTTTCGTTGATATGTCAAAATGGGTTATTTAAACATGGGTCTGGCGATTTTTGAGAGACTTCTCCTCCTACACTT
>NC_028354.1:715566-744272 GCF_000741045.1 Vigna radiata var. radiata
CATGTTATGCAAGCTTTGTTTCTTCTTTTCCTTGTCTCTTTGTTTGTGTTTTTCATTTTTCTATTTCACTTCTCTTTATGTTACTTTTGTTTTTATCTTTATGTCTTTCAATTTTCAATTCTCAAAACTTGGTTTCTATTAAAATTGGACTAACGTGTTTGTTCGAGTTTCTTGGTGTTCTTGCAATTAGTTGGTATGAAAGTGGATAAAGAAGAATATGCAAGGAGTCGGGGAATTTGAGTAATAAGTTGGTCCACCAAAAAGAGAGTTTGCTTTTTCTTTCCCTTTCTATTTTCTTTTCCTGTTGTTGATAATAAGTGTGACTTTGCTGGTTTAACAAATATGATGCACTGGTTATGTGACTTTGAGTGAGTTTTGCATGAATTTGAGGAGAACCATTTGTGTTTGCTCATAAATTGGTTTTGGAATACCTTGGGAATGTGTTGTGATTTTGTGAAAACTTATGCTTGTGATTGTTTCTCATGTGAGTATATCAAGAATGTTGATATTGTTTTTACTGTGGTTAATGATTGTGGCATGATCTATGACAACCATTGGAAACCAAAGAACTTAACCGGGTGAGATTTTGTGCCTCAGAGTTTTTATCTATGAGTGCTACCTCGTTTGGTTACAATTAACTTTGCTTGAGTTTCATTGCTAGTTATTATTCATTTGCATGCTTACATTGAAACAAGGTCCTCTTTCTTTCCCTCTTTGCATCATATACCCAGATTAGCCAATTGTGTTTCAAAGATTAGAACCCTTGTACAAACTTTTCAACATTTAAAGAAACTTACCTTCACTTTTGAAACCTTAAGCCTTGTTGAATAGGATTGACAATCTCACCTTGATGGGAGAGTAAGGTTTCCATGGTCAGTAGTATGATTCAAGTATGGGGGAAGTTATTATTAAAAAGGGAGCATGAGTAACAATGGTGAATTGGTGTTGGTTGATGNGATGCATTCTTGTATATATGTCATCTATAAAAGAAAAAGAAAGAGAAAATAGAAAAAGAGAAAGAAAAAGAAAATATATGAATAAGGTGATTGCAAGTGGGTGTTTGGTTGTTCTAGTTTTCAGACAAAAGAGAGTATAATGATAAAATTGTAAAAATGATGTGATTGCTCTCTTTGCTCCTTCACATTACCTAGATACACCAATTTCCTTCTTTGCCTTGTCAGACTATCAAATAAAGCCCTTGTTGTGTTTGTATGTTTTGATAATTCTTGGCTCTTGAAATGAAAAGCAAAGTCAAATTTTTTGCTATCAGAGGTAGATGAGAGAATGACATACCCATATACACTAGTGTGCTTGAGTGAAAACACTTTTTCTAGTGAGGATTGGTTCCTTTGGCTGATCAATGAAAACATCGTTGCCATGATTGTTAATCTCTCATAAAGCATGTACATTCATTCTTGTAATATTTGCATTGTGAGCACCATAGCTAAGGATTTACAACGTTACACATATTCTCTTTGGACTGGTATTGAAAGAAGAGCATTAATGAATGTTATCTAATTTGATTGTGTGAACTTGCTTCCTAGTTATTTGACTTTTGTTGAGTAGATGTTTTTCTTAGCCAAGTTACCTCTTGCTTGAGGACAAGCCAGGTTTTAAGTGTGGGGACTCTGATAACGGTTGATTTAACGTGTTTGTGTGTGTGTATTTTGAGAACATATCAACTCCTTCATAGCTTTTACCTTGTTTTATCCTCACGTTTAGTGTGTTTTATAGTTTTCTTGTGTTTTATTTAGTATGTGTTTGTTTTTACCTCTAATCTTTATGTTTGAGTGTGTGAAATAGATGACTAGGAAGCCATTCTAGTGGAGGAAAACAAGCAAGGGAACATGTTTTGGGACAATAAAAGATCAATTTGAAGCAAATACCCATGTTGGACGCCTTTGGATTCGCACAAGAGCCTCAATTTTAGAATGTTGTCAAAATCGCCCGAGCTGGGCGCCAGAATTCCAAGCTGGGCGCCAGAGTTGCAGAGAGATTCTAGGCTGGGCGCCAGAAAGTGGCGCTGGGCACGAAAACTTGTTGTAACTCACTTCTGATGGAGTGAAAAGTCGCGCTGGGCGCCAGGAATCCGAGCTGGGCGTGAATTTTCGTTGATATGTCAAAATGGGTTATTTAAACATGGGTCTGGCGATTTTTGAGAGACTTCTCCTCCTACACTTCATTCTTCACCTAGAGAGACTGGGAGAGGCCCTTGGAGGCTGTTTGGGGTGTTGGGAAACTCTCTCACTCCTCCTTGGGTCTTCAAGCTTCATCAATGGTGATTTTGCCCCTTTTGGGTTGAGGAAGAAGATGGGTCACAAATTGAAGATGGAGATGTGAAGGGGAAGCGCAAATGGAGCATGGAACAACTGTCAAGAACCTTGGGAAAGGCTTTGCATCTTCTCTTTGGTTTCAATTTCTTCCTTATCTCTTCAATTTTGTGAACCNTAAGTTCTCCTCCATNGAGGGCTTTTCCTATTTGTTGAGATTAGTTGTAAAACATGGAATTCTTATGTATTTTGTGATGTTAATTATATATGNTTTTCCAATTCATGTTAGTATTTGATTTCTATGCTTAATGCTTGTTGTGGCCTGATCACCCATGGCATGAATTGTGGTNCTTGAAGTATTGAGAAATATGATTGAACCTAGAATTGAAATTGAATACTTATTGGATGGAATTGAGATGTTTGTGAATGCATGAGAATGAAATGGACGAATTCTAGTCTTGACAAATTGTAAATACACCATGTTAAATTCCTTGCACACCAACTNTTTGATAAAATACCAAAAAGTGTTTCTTGTGTTGTTTTTGTGCACTTTGATGTCTAATTGAGTTATAAAAGGAAGAATTGTCATGTGTTGCACAAGTCCCTTCAGAGAGAACGATATTTATCACTTGCTACGCTGCGACCGGTGCACTTGCCGTTGGTTTTGCACCAACAGACTCGTCAGTGGAATTTAAAGAGAACGCTCAAGCGGCAGCGTTGAGGGGTGGATTAGGTGTCGTGCCTACCACCGGGCGGTGTACTTATGGGCATGTGCTTATTTTTAGTTATTTTTCTGTGCTTTAAATAGAAGTGCACGAACCAGAGCATGTATCTTTTGGCAGAAAGGACACATAAACATGGTTTTCACACCTTGGAGGCGAATCTTAGATGCGAGAGCTCCAATATTACAAATCTGGGGTTATCTTTTATATTTTTTCCATTCAATTCATCTAGTTTCACCATGATTATGGTGAACTAAACCCTTTGTTGTTGGGGAACGATGTAATTCTTTGAAACTCTCTTATATCGAATTTCTTATTTTATTCATATACTTGTGTTTATCAATAGTTTGAGTTTTTCTTCCGTTCTTGCTAATGCTTTGTTTAAGACGTTATTCAAACGCATCATCTTTGATTCTTTCTATATGGAGACGTATAGTTAGGTCTAGGCATTGAGAATTACTCTTGATAATGATTATTATCTAGAGATAGGAATAGGAACATCGATTGCCTTAAGCTTCTGTGTGTATTGCATGAATAATTTCTAGGGAGACTAGATATAGTAAACTAGTAATTGTGATTAGGCTCTTTTCACCGAGAGATCGGGTTTAGAGTAAAATAGAAAGTGGCATAAACAATGATAACTAAGTTGAATCTAATAAGAATAGTAGATATTTGAGAGTGGATTATGATGAAACCGTAAACCCCAACAATACCATTCATCCATATCTTTTACTGCCAATTGATCAAACCTTTGCATGCATGTTTACTTCTTGTTATGCATTTAAAACTCAACTTATTGTTTGTTCAAGTGTCATGATTTCCATTAATCACATGAACGTTTAGGCTTAAGAGTCCTTTGGGAGACGATACTCGGACTTACCGTTTATTTATTACTTGATACAATTTGATACACTTGCCAGGGTGTTAACAAGTTTTTGGCGTCGTTGCCGGGGACTCATTGGTTTAACTATTCTAGTAGTGTGATTATTGATTACCTTTGACTTGATTTTTATGTTTGTTTTTGTTTTTGTTCCAATAAATGTTTTCTAGGGTTTTGTGCCTATTGTTTGCAGGATGCAGTTTGGACAAGAATTTGACTATATGGGTACTCAATTCTACCAAAATGATTTCAACCACTAGTGGAAACCTTACTCAAAGATGGATCAAAGCCAATTTGGGCAAGCTGCCGAGCAACAAATCACTCCACTCAAGGAGAACACAAATTTTGACGAACTTTTTCAGCAGGTCATGGATTGGAGTTTATCTAGCCTGGAGGAGTTACGACAACGTCAAAGGCAACAATATCCCTCTTTGTATGAAGAAATAAAGGAGGAAATTGAACAACATTGGCAGCAACCATCTC
Source organism: Vigna radiata var. radiata (assembly GCF_000741045.1). Classification (NCBI taxonomy): domain Eukaryota; kingdom Viridiplantae; phylum Streptophyta; class Magnoliopsida; order Fabales; family Fabaceae; genus Vigna; species Vigna radiata. The sequence continues at coordinate 719,922 of NC_028354.1, forward strand.
CATCAGAAAGCCATGATGAGACATTCCAACGAGTTATGCAAAATGCCATCTCCTCTACAAAACGCATGGAAGCAAGATGTAAAAGGATGGAGATAGAATTGGGTTGCATAAATAAGCCCCTAGGCGATTCTAGGGTTAATACTAAAGTTAACCTTAAGGAGGAATGTCAAGCTACTATCTCAGCCACTATCTCTGAAAGTGATAAGGTTGTTGATGAGGAAAAGATAGAGAGAGATGAGGAAAAGATAGAGATAGAGGAGGAAAAGATAGAGAGATGAGGAAAAAGTATAGGAGGAAGAAACAAAAAGGTTGAGTGAGGAAGAAGAAAATGATGAGAAAGAAAAAGAATTGGTTGAGAGAAAAAAGAAAAATAGAAAATGTGTGAAAATAAAGAAAAAAAAAATAAGAGAAAAGAAAAAGAGAAACCTGAGAGAGAAGGAGAGTAAGAAAAAGAGGAAGAAAGGAGGAAATAAAAGATCATATGAAAAACCTCTTCCTCATCCAAAGAAGTATCATAGGAAGGAAAGGAAATTTATGTGCTGTATGGAGATTTGCAAGAAATTGGAGATTAAAGTTCCTATGATTGAAACATGGAAACAGGTGCTTGGATTTATCAACTTTCTGAAGAAATTCAGCAGAAAGAAGAAAAGGAAAAGAATATCAAGCAAGGGGAATATCAACACCTACTGATGGGTGTTTGAGCTTTACCAGGTCAAGCTAATGACATTAAAAGAGCGCTTGATGGGAGGTAACCCAGTTTCTAACTTTTTCCTTTTTAATTTGTGTGGTTTGGATTTGATTTTTTGTTTTGCAGTAATAACAACATCTACTGATGGATGTTGTACAACATCTACTAAGGGGTGCTAGATGATTATGTATTCACTAAATGATACAAGAAGCTACACCTACTGATGGGTGATGGGATGGCCTCCTCATCAGGAAAGAGGATCAAGACTGTGGGGAACAAGAGGAAGGTATCAAAGTTGGAGCAGCTGAAGCTCCAACTATGGAGGAAGATGATGGGGACAATGATTTTGAAGATGTAGAAAAAGGAGAGGAGGAGGACTCTGATGATAGCATAGGCTGAGGAGATGAGATAGCGTCTACTGATGGATGCTATCTGCACTAGAGCAGGATTTTTCTATCTTTTGTATTTTGAACTTATTTGCTTCTGTTACGTAGTGTAGGATTGATGTACTTGGTTGGACACTATATCTGATGCAGTGGTTTGATATTGATTTGCATGTGATGGGTATTACTTGATGATGCTTTGATTGATGATGTTGAGATTGTGCTATACATGCTTATATACAGGTGGTGGTTCACAAGTTATGTGAACAGATGCATGATGATGTTATGATTGTGATTATGATGCTAAGCAGGATGTTTATCTAAAATATATGGAATAGTGATTGAGCCTATGAGTGAGGTTTTGAACTCCAGAGTTTTTTATTGTATGATTGTTATCTACTTGAAAGCATGAATAATTTTGCTCAATTTTATATGATTGACTGAATTGTATGAATGTGTCATATGATCAAGGCCATTTTTGATTAAACCCTTTCTTAGCCAATGCATACATTTTTGTCCCAATTAAAAAGAGCACCATGTGTTCTACCCTTTTTGAACCTAAGCCTTAAACAGGATGAAAACCCTTGTGAAAAATTTTTTTACCTTGATATTGCATGGTATTGATAAAGGTTCAAGTTTGGGGTTGTTGGGAAATTTGAAAAAAGAAAGAGAAAGCATTGAGCTAAGGTGTTGAGCAAAGTATGAAAAAGATAGAAAAGATAGAATGAAAAAGACAGATAAGCTCAATGAAAAAAAAAGGGAAAGTTGGGAATGAGATTGATTGGTTAAAGAGAGTTTGTGCTTGAATTATGAATGTATAAATAACTCTCTTAACTCAAGGGTTTTGTGATCTAGAAAAACCAATTTTTCTTGTTAGCACAAGCCGCATTATAAGCCTTGAAAAAGTCCTTGTGATGACATGTGTGTGTGAGAATGTTGATTGTGGTAAATGAAAGGCAATTTTATTCTATGTTACATGTGGATAGTAGAGGGAAGGAGTGATCTCTATACACCTTTGAGTGAAACACTTTTGAATGCTTGAGTTAAACACTTTTGAGTGCTTGAGTGTAACACTTTTTCTGGTGAGGAATGATTCCATGAATTCATGATTATATCTATGCTTAGCTAATTGATCATTCATGAGAATAGCATCTGTGGGAAGATTATGTGATTGTGTGAACACCATGATGAGTAATATGAATCAAAGCATGTGCACATCTTGACTAAATTCTATTGATGAGCTGATTTGAGTGATTACTTATCTTGAAAGAAAAAGTTTTGGAAAGAGTGGAACCATTGTGATGATTTGTGGAAGACTAAGTTTCATCTTGTTTGCTTGAGGACTAACAAAGTTCTAAGTTTGGGGTTGTGATAACGGTTCAAAAATCGTTATTTTTATACTTAATTTTGATATTAAATCACACCCTTTATGACTTAGAATTAGCTTGAAATCATGCAAAATGCTTAAGTTAGAGAGAAAGAGAGTCAAAGTGGGTTTTATGCTTGGTTTCCCTTGTTTTGACAGGATTTATCAGGAGTTTGATGAATGAATTGAAGGAAGAGAAGTGTAGGATGTAGAAGAAGGTGGAAGAATGAAGCAGAGTTGAACTGCAGCCACCGTTGGGCGGTGAGACCTTCTATGATTACACTGCCACGCGCTTAAAGGTCACTGCCAAGGGGTGAAGATGGAATCGTAGCCACTGCCGGGCGGTGGACTCGTTAGTGGAATTTGAAGAGAACACTCAAGCGGCAGTGTTGAGGGGTGGATTAGTTGTCGTGCCTACCGCCGGGTAGTGTTAACCATCGTCGGGCGGTGTACTTATGGGCCTGGGCTTATTTTTAGTTATTTTTTGTGCTTTAAATAGAAGTGCACGAACCAGAGCATGTATCTTTTGGCAGAAAGGATGCAGAAACACGGTTTTCACACCTTAAAGGCAGATCTTGGATGCGAGAACTCCAATATTACGAATCTAGGGTTATCTTTTATATTCTTTCCATTCAATTCATCTAGTTTCACCATGATTATGGTGAACTAAGCCCTTTGTTGTTGGGGAACGATGTAATTCTTTGAAACTCTCTTATATCAAATTTCTTATTTTATTCATATATTTGTGTTTATCAATAGTTTGAGTTTTTCTTCCGTTCTTGCTAATGCTTTGTTTAAGACGTTATTCAAACACATAATCTTTGATTCTTTCTATATGGAGACGTATAGTTAGGTCTAGACATGAAGAATTACTCTTGATAATGAATATTACCTAGAGATAGGAATAAGAACATCAATTGCCTTAAGCTTCTATGTGTATTGCATGAATAATTGTTAGGGAGACTAGATATAGTAAACTAGTAATTGTGATTAGGCTCTTTTCATTGAGAGATCGGGTTTAGAGTAAAATAGAGAGTGGCATAAACATTGATAACAAAGTTGAATCTAATAAGAATAGTAGATATTTGAGAGTGGATTAGGATGAAACCGTAAACCCCAACAATACCATTCATCCATATCTTTTACTGCCAATTGATCAAACCTTTGCATGCATGTTTACTTCTTGTTTTGCATTTAAAACTCAACTTATTGTTTGTTCAAGTGTCATGATTTCCATTAATCACATGAACGTTTAGGCCTAAGAGTCCTTTGGGAGACGATACTCGGACTTACCGTTTATGTATTACTTGATACGATCCGGTACACTTGCCAGGGTGTTAACAATATGCCTTGATGTGAATGTTCGAATGAAATAATGATATATTGTGCATAGCTTTATCTTTGTATGATTCATGCAACCCAATTCCAATGAAGCTTTTTTTTTTAATTTTCAACCATAATATTTAACATTCTTGTCATTACAATTTATTTCAATAATTATGGATTCAATCATTATCATTTATAAATTGATTTTGAATTCCAATTAGATAACGTAACTCAATTCCCTTGGGAGAACGATACTCTGTACTTACTTTTACTACTTGAAACGATTTAGTATACTTGACAAAAGGTTTTCAGTTAGTAGGTTCATGAAAATGTGGGTGGAGAGTATTGAAGTACTGTTAAGAGGATTTTTCGATACATTAAAGGAAACTCAAATGTTGCATTATGTTTCAGAGGATCGAAATTAGTTTTCAAGGACTATGTCAATTCATATTTTTAAGTGATATTGATAAAAGGAGATCTACTACTATGTGTTTCCAGTTGTAAAAGGTGTAGGAAGTTGGATGTTGTAGGTTTGTCTACTATAAAAGTTGAGTACATAACAAATACTGAAACTTGCAAGGAAACTATTTGGATTAAAAGGTTGATGGACGAACTCAAACATAAGCAAAAAAAAGCTCGTTGTATATTGTGATAATTAGAGTGCCTTGCACATTACAAAGAATCTTGTGTGCAAGAAATCCTGTCTTTCGTTCCATAACAAAGCACATAAGTCTGCGTTGCCACTTTGTTCGAAAAGTAATAAAGGAGGGATATATATATGCAAAAGATTCACACCAATGAAAACCTACCAAATGTTATGATGAAGTCTATTAGCAATGACAAAGTTATGTCAAAGACTAAAGCATGGTGTAAAGATTTAATTAATTTTATCAAAATCAGGGAGTGTGAGAAGAGAAATCTCACATTGGGAACTTAGTTGGGCTTATTTTTTATGTTATAAAAAGAGATCAATGTTTCTTTATTAACACATCCCAAACTCTTTTTTTTCCTCTGTTTTAGTGCTTGACAAAAAAATCAAGTGAGAAAATTAATTTCTCTTTTAAGGTTTTTTTGTTATATTTGTTTTTTCTATTACCAAGAAAGAGGATATTATTGTTTTTCCCTTGGGACTAAATAGAAGGGTATGTAATTTTATTTTATTTTTTTGATAAAATTACACTTTTTGCCCGGAAATCCATGTCTTATAAGATCACCAACTTTATTATATAGTGCAAATTTACATCACTAGGCGAAGAAATTTGAGATCCATATGCGCCAACCGTACATTATTTATTCCATCTTAAATTGGTAGCAAATATGAGAAATTCAAGCTTTAATTCAAAAGTACTTTTAAAATACTCGAAAACTATACTTTTTTAAAGAAGGACAAAAACTTACATTGACCAAAATGAATATAATTTGACATCATAATGTTCTTTTATTCATACACTTGGTAGCACAAAATGCAAATTATGAACCCCAAAAGAGAAAGATCTTGCAGGATTATTTTATGCGGCATTATGCAGTAAGGTATCGTGTGACAGCACATTCTCAATTTCAGTGGTGATCTTTGAGTCCATTGACTCACCTTTCAGAAAATTTGAGTACCATTCAGCAGAAAGCTTAGGTTGCCTCCTTAAGTTTGGATCATTCATATCTATGTAGTATAGACCATAACTTATCTTATATCCACCCACTAACTCGAATGCATCCATGAAGGACCATACAAAGTAACCTTTTACATTTAATCCACTCCTTTATATGTGTCAAGAATGAAGCAAAATAATAAACAAAAATCAGCTTTCACGAAACAACTATGTATGAACCCTTTTAACTTGGCTTGAAAATGAAAATCAAAGTAAAAGTACCTTAGTGCATCTACCAAACTTCCAATGTATTCTTGCAAGAACTTCACCCTCGACCAGTCCTTTAATGATGAATAATGTGGTGTACTTTGGCCTGCAGAAATGAAAATACTTACCATACAACTATATAACAGTATGACTGAATATGACATCAAAAAAGAAACATGGAAATTTTGAAGGATGATTTCATGAGAAAGACAATCAAGGTTTAGACAAAAAGTTTGGGACTGCAAGGTCAACCTTAAAGTCTGTTATGGCAACCATATTGGGATTGCAATGTTTGTGCTCAACTTTTCACACAAAGGTCATCATGAGATGTGATTGTAGCCACAATTTAAAACATTCAATACAATACTATGTCATGAAATGAAAAATCACTGTACCATTTTCATGTATGTATATTGGTATATTGCCATAGGCTTTCTTTATTGAGTCTAGCACCCCTAGGAAAATATCCGGAGTAATTGGTACCTATAACAATCAGCTGGTTAGTGAAAAATATTTTATAGGCTTAAAAAAGTATAGCACTCTGTTCATTCTATGTTACCTCATCTGGAGCTGTATCCTCTCGAAAAACTCCTACAATCAGACAAACAACAGTTAGCTATTTCAGTTCCACAAACATTGGAAGGTGGAACAACAACTGACCACAGTATTTCTCTTACTGGACTTTGCTAAACATTTCTCAAGCAATGACAGGTTAAAATATTACAAGTTAAACAGGGTTTGTTAATGTTTGATGACATGAACTGTCCTATGGATTAATGAGCAGATGTATATGTTAATATTTATGTTTGTAGAGACACTAGATTGCATACAGAAGAAATTCCACCAGGGTGAGTGCAAGAGATATTGATTGTTAATCAAATTTGCTGTCCCAAAGAATTAGAAAATTCAAATATTTAACAAAAACCATACAAATTCAATTAAACAAATGAAAAAGAAAATTAGCAAAAAATTGAAGCACGAACACTTTAAAATCACAGTTGCTGAAAATCAAATAGCAGGTAAACAAGTCAGTTTCTTTTATGAGAATTTGTTAAGGATGAGATCCTACAAACTAAATGAATAGCTATTTATATATAAGTAACTCGTTGAAGCTCGATATAGAAGTTGTTATGCAATAAAATTTGGTAAGGGAAAAAGCTTATCTCATACTTTCAGTTTCCATTGCTATATCTCCTATGAAATCTCTATCCTCATTTTGCAGGTTGGCAGGATTGTTCTTAACATAAAATGAGAAGTAAAAGTTTACTCCTAAGAAGTCTATTGAGTTCCTGATCATATTTGATTCCTTTTTGGTGAAGGAAGGAAGCCTTGATCCAGCATTCTTTCTCATTGTATCAGGGTAATCTCCGAATGTAATGGGATCCATAAACCTGCAATAAAATCATAGACATGTCTGCTGTAGCGACTAATGTAGGAAAAAATGTCGGATTTTTATAAAATGATCCAAGATTTTAATCTTTGTCAACACATTCTTTATGGCTCGACTTACATGCTATATAAGTTTTAGGGACTGTTACATAAAGGAAAACATCAGAAAATATAGAAATCTAGAAACTCGGTTCTTTGCAATCCGAAGATTCAAATTTGCTAATGACAACATGTATTAGAAAGAGGTATAGTGACTATATTGTTACTTACCACCCGATATTGAAGTCTCGGGCCCTTTGAACAGCCCTTACATCATCAATAGAGTTAGTTTTTGGAAGATAACCAAAAGAAATGAGATTTAACCCAATAATGCCCTGCTGCATTGCCTGCATAGAAAAGAGATTGTTGTCTGAACAAATAAACAGATGATTAACCATTTCAAAATGACATGATGATGATCATCATCATCATCACCATTAATGATATCCTTCCTAATTATTCTTCAGAATGCTATATATATATATATATATATATAGTAGAGTGGTACATCTGTTAGATAATTTTTACCTGGTATTTCTTCCTGTACAGCCTAGCTGCTGAAGCATGTGCTAACAATATATGATGGGCTGCCAAATATGGCTCTGTTGAGGAATTTCCTTTGGAGCAGTTAGATAAAGGGATAGAACACCGCCGAGGTGGTGAGATTCCTAAATCATAGCCAAAAACTGCACATGCATTGGCCTCATTCACTGTAGTCCAGTGCTTAACTCTGTCACCAAATTCTCTAAAGCACACATCTGCATATGCTGTGAAGTCTTCCCTGTATGGATACACATAAATATGTTAATCACAACAAAAACCATTGCTCAATTTTATAACTGATGTATTTGTCATGATCTATATATATCAGATTTGAAGTTTGGGAACCATACACAACTCTTCGACTAAGCCATCCTTCGTATTCATCCTCCAATGTTTGCGGTAAGTCAAAATGGAACAGCGTAACATGTGGCTGGATTCCTACAAGATGAGGAATTCAACAACAATAAATATATATATAACTTGGAAGAACCTTTCTAAGGCGTTAATCAACATTTATTCTACTCTTGACAACCATGGCTTATCAGTTCATTGATGAGGTTGTTATAATACTGTAGACCCTTGGGATTCACTCGTCCTCTTCCATCTGTTAACACATAAAAACAACAGCATGGAAAATAACAGTTTGATTAATCGGAGTCAAAGTTCATTACACCTAATCAAAATCAAACCAAGTGTCTCTAATACATACATACACACACACATATACTCATAATTTTTGTTATTTTAGAAAGTGATTTAAGAATGATCCTATCAATTATTTGAGTGATAACCTGGAATAAGCCTTGACCATGATATGGAAAATCTGTAGGCTTCTAATCCCATGTCTGCCATGAGCTGAACATCTTCCTGCAGGACAATCAAGGTATGAAATTAGCTCAGAACAGACAACAAAGCGTTTTAGGTGAATTTAAAGTATATACATACACAAACACACAAAAAGATGCATCTTGTGTGAATGCGTGCATATACACCACAATTTCATTTGGTTCTGCAGGATCACAGACCTTGTATTTGTGATAATGATCACACGCAACATCTCCATTACCTAAATACTCATTCCCTGAAAATATATTTCGATAATCATTGTTTGAACAAAATAACAGCATTAAACACTGGAAAGAAAAATTGATGCCAAGAGATATGTGAGCAGAGGATACTAACCAGGTATAGCATGAGCGAAAGTATCCCAAATGCTTGGCTTCCTGCCATCTTCATTCGCTGCACCTTCAACCTTTCATATATACATATATGGTTTAAGACATAATCATAAACAGAAACAAAAAGGGTAGGTAGGACAACGAAATGAAAAAAGGAATGATTAATGAGAGAAGAGAACGAAAGAAGAACCTGGTAAGCTGAGGTTGATGCTCCAAAGACAAATTCTGGAGGGAACTCATCTCTGTGCAAGGCATGAGCAGCAGGGAAAAGTGCTACCAATAATGATATTTGTGCAAGAGCAAACACCTTCAGCATCAACTGCATACTGTGTGCTTTTGCTTTCCGATGTTGTTATGCTTTGGGAGGACAGATTCAATCACATTAGTTTATTCTTCATTTGTCTATACTCTACTTCATATATAAGTAAACTATCTTTGGAATTAGTACATAGTGCTTACACACGATTTGATATAAACTATAGAAAATTTCACTTTATACATCAAACTAGTATAAATTTTTAAAAGAAAAGTAACTTAAATAATAATAATAATAAGGTTTAATATTTTTTTTCCTGAAAGTTATAAATTTGATTTCACCTTTTTCTAGGTATATAATCTCTTCAACGTAGATGATAGAAAATATACAACAACGACAAATCAAAGTTGACTTGTTAATAATTAACAAATAACACAAATAAGAAATATTACATCTCGCCATGAATTTAAGGAAAATAAAACTTCATTTCTTTTAAAATAATATACATTGAACTTCAAACTAATAAGAAAAACTTTAAAAAATTATGTTAATTGTAAAACTAAAAAACTATTAAACTTATAATAATAAGTAAGTTTAAAAGCATATTTACGACATGATAAACAGTGTCTTAGCAAAAATTAAAACTAAATGAAAGGGAAGCACGTTATAATTTGTTTGCTTTAATAAATTGGCAGACGTTTAGAATAACTTTTTGTGGAACTAATAGAATAAGGCAATAAGCCACAAAAGAAGTTGCCAAACTTGTGTAATCATTTTTGTAAGAATAATAGAATATAGCACTATGGTGGAAAACCTGTAATAATTTTGGTCAACTTAGTAGAACATGTTCGTGCCATACACGTTATACATGATTTTATATAAAATTAAACTTATAAGCTAAGTTTTAGTTTTATTTAAACTAGATGTTGACAACCCGTTGAAAGGGTTTATAGATAATCATAATCACTTTATAATATACAGATGTAAAAGTATTATAGTATTAAAAACAAATGATTGAAAAACATATTTTAATACATGCTAAACGAACTTAAAAAGATATTTGAAAAAAAAATGAAGTTTTTGATGGGAAAGGGTGAAAACAAAGGTTTAAACCTTTTAGTAGTTCCTATTTTCGTTGGATTTTCTTAATTTGGTCCCCTTCTTTTAAAGTTCTTCAATTGAGTCCTTATAACGGCTAATTTCAACCAATTGAGTCCCTGCCGTCAAATTTCGTTAACGGAGTTAACTTTCTGCCTAGGTGGTGGGCTGACGTGTTAAATGGTTTCAACGTGTCACTGTTGGAAGTGAAACGTGTCACTCTCTTCCTCCCATGCCATTTTCCTCTTCCTTCTTCCTCATTCCATTCTTCTCTCTTCCAACCACTCCCAACCTTCTTAAAGAAAAATCCAGATCTGCATAATTCACTAACTCATTCAGCAAAGATGAAAGCAAGCCAATGACAAAATTAAATCTTCTCCAAGGACGTGATAGCTGCCACCACCAACTCCCACCTAATCAATTTCCTACTTCTTTCTTCCAACAACATTTTTCATTCCATCCTTGATACTCCACCATCAGCGCTGCATCACCAACAAGATCCACCCACCATTTTCATTCAATGATATAAGAGAAAAACGTACAATAAAATGTTTGAAACAAAAGTGCATAAAACCCAAAATGAAAAGGGCAGCGTCTCCGTTCCTGTAACAACGTTTCAAAAAAACTAAACAAAGAGAAGCCAAAAATGGAGTGTGGCGACTGGACTCTACCTAGCACCGTTCCAACCCCCTTTGAAGAGTGGCGTTTGCCTTTCTTTTAAGGCCAAGTGTCTCCAAAATTAAAAGAAAAATAATAAAAAGCTTCCCTTTGGGATTGAACTCGAAAACCGAATGCAAACCAAAAACCAATTGAAAAAAAAAAGATCCAACGAAGAAGAAGGCCGCTACTGCGATTGTGATTTGCTGCTTTCGCAATGGAGGGGTTTATGCGTTTTCTGATGCAGGTTCTTCACCGTTGCGATTTGGAATTGGATTCTTGGTGGAGAAGAAAATGACCCTGGTGCTGTGATTTCTGGGTTTCCTTTTGCAGGCTTGATGTGTAGGGAAAAAGATGAAGCTTACGGTTGAGAATGAAATTTGCAATTGGGGTTTTAGGGTTCTTCGTAATGAGGTTTCGCAGTTTGGGTGTTAAGTGTGAACTATGGACGATTTAAAGGTTGATGGTTGTTCGTCGAAGGTGTAGTGGTTCTGTGGTGAAGGAGAAGAAGATGGTGAAGATGCGGAGGATATTGGAGGCCTGAGGAAGACGATGAACTCGAAGCGGTGATTTGGGTTGCGCCTTCACGAAGATGCTTCACGATGGTGTTGCTGTGCTACGCGAGGAATGACGGTTCTGCGGTGGCCTGAGAGGCGTTGAAGGTGGCCAGGGGCCACGTTTCACTTCTAAATATGCCACGTTTAAGTAACTAGACACGTCATCCCACTACCTGTGCAGAAAATTAACTCTGTTAGCGAAATTTAACGGCAAGGCCTCAATTGCTTCAAATTAGCAGTTATAAGGACTTAATTGGGAAACTTTTAAAGAAGGGGATCAAAATGGGAAAACCCAACGAAAATAGGGACAACTAAAGGGTTTAAACCCTAAAACAAATAACAACTTATCAAGGAGTAATAATGCAGCGGAAATTCAATCCCCCTTCTTGCGAGAATCTGCGAGGAGCACCAAACAAATAGAACAAAAATAGAATCCAAAGCACAAAGAGACACCAACAATTTTTAACGTGGAAAACCCCTCAATGCAAGGGTAAAAACCACGAGTCTTCTAGACCAAAGAAAAATTCACTATGATCAATAATAGGGTACAAAAGAGTCTCCAATAATAATACCAAATGGTATTTTCAATAAGTCAAATTAACTAAGCACAAATGCTTACAAATGAGAACAAAGAAGATGAAAATTCTCCAAAATAGGACTGCTGGTACGGGACCAATTTCTCCCAAACTAGACCTCCGATTGACAATCCAAACTGTCATAATGAAGAACCATATGTCTGGAACCTACTGTCCAAAAATCAGCTCGATCTAACGGTGAACGACTTCACAGCGTCAAAAACACCAGTGTAGGTTTAAGGTTATGCGGGAATGACTTTCACTCTTTCTTTTTCTCTCACTTGGCTTTTTCCTCTCTTCAAATTACTCTTTTGTGCTCTACTAATTTGATCCATCTCATTTTAATCTAATGAGATATAATGAACCACAATATTTGAGTCTATTTCTCACATAGGAAGGGAGTCCAATAACCCAACAAACCCAACAGTTGTTGGGTGTAAAAATATCCAATATCATTTTGGATGATCATTGTATCCCCAATTAATTGATAACAGTGACATAAACTTATATATTGTAAAAATGATAGAAAGGTATTGGAATAAGATTTGGAAAACTTTTTAAAAAACGTAAATATTTGGGTGGAGATGACTGAGTGACGTTCACGGTGGCCAACAATCTGGGTTCTTCATGAATGTGTTGAATTCAAACAACATTATAGTGGTTTATTATGATAAAGGAATATTTGTTCAAATAAGTTACTTACTTGTTTGGCAGACTTCTGAATCTACCCATTCAGATGATTGGATAAGTGGAACATTCCTATTATATTGTTTATTAGAACTAAATATAATATTCAATAGCTCGTCATCAACTTATATATGTATAAAGTAGGAGTAGTCAGTAGTTCAGCTTTTCCTAAGTGAGTCGAAAATTTTGACCATTTCCAAAATTTTGTATATTTATAATTTGTTTATATATATATATATATATATATATATATATATATATATAAGTAATATAATGCATAATAAATCTTTAAATTATTTATTATTTTAATTTAAAAAGTGAATTGATAGATCAACTACACTGCTTCTTGCTGCTAATTGCTAATCAATTTGACAAGCTCGACACAATATGTTAAGTGGACAAGTTCGACACATGCTAAAGTGCTGTTGAAAATTTAACCAACTAAACCAAATTCGCCTGTTGCTTCCTATACCCCATCACATTTCTTCCTCCACCGCAATCAAAACCTCTGCGGAACTGTTTATTGGGAAATGATAGAATGGTGAAAGAATTTTGGTAGAGTGCAAAAAGCAATTGCCATCACATTTTGGAGGACTCACGGGCCGAAGCCCACTTTTCCACCCATGTGACAAAAGAACATAGGTTTAATTGATTCAATCCTCCTGTCTTCACTGATTTTGCAATTTAAGGTTTCAGTTGTTCATTAAATTATGGGGTTTATATGATTTCTTCTTATTTGAGATATATGGTTCATTCGAATTGAAATGGAGATTTAGTTTTTCTTTTTCTGCTTATGGGAGAGGATTAGTGTTTTGTTTATGGAAGAGCATTTCTGGAAATAAAATTAACTAAAAATCAAATTGATTTACTGAAGAAAAAAATTAATTTGGTGTAAAATTGAAAATAATTGATTTTTAAATTAATTAGAAGTGTTAAATATGTTTTTGTCCTTAATTTTCAATGAAAATTGGAATTAGTCTCTCTTCAAAACTTTGGTCCAATTTAGTCCTTCAATTTTAGAAATATGTGGATTTAGTCTTTTTAACCAAATTTTGTCAAGTTTATTTAACATTTCAAACGTATTTCATAATAGCATTTGAGTTGTTTATACTGTTTGACACATTTTTTCTTCAATGTTAATTGATAAATACATTTGAAACCTCAAATAAACTTATTAAAAACATATTTAACTCTAATTAGAAATCAAATTAATTAAAATTAATTATTTAAGGTTATTGAAATCCAAAGAAAGTTTTTTTAAATTAAAAATTATTTAAATTCATGGAATGTCAGATTGGTTATGAAATGCCACGTGGTTATGAAATGTCAGGTCACCATGCCACCAAGCAATATATTGTCACCATGTTACCAAACAATATATTTAACACTGTCTACAAAATTTAATGGCCAACACTCTATTGATTAATTTTATGTAAAAAGAGACTAAACTTACTCTTTCAAAATATGAGAACCTAATTGACACAAATCTGCAAAAATAGGAACCTCCAAATTCATTAAACCAAGAACATATAAAAAAATTAAATATGACCAAATGGAGGACCTCTAACTTTGATACTATTATTTTCATTCGGCTAACTTAGTCCATCAATTCAGTTGAAGTCTAATACAACTCGATCAAGAATTGTTATAATATAACCAAGATCTAAAATAGTCTACACGATACTCAGTTTTAGCGCTTCCAACTCATAATCAACTTGAAAGCCCATCATATGCATGCTTTCTTATAAAAATTAAAAAAAAAATTAAGACGAATCAGCCCAGCAACCCAACAACATGACAGGTCTCGAGTTATAAAAATTAACAAAACTTCACTCCTTTCACAACTCGTACATGGAATTTGTACCCTCTGGTAAGAACATCTTATTATTATTTTTTAATTTGTTTTAGAAAAAAGAATTGTTGAGAACTCTCACATTGTCTCTTTCTGTTCTTGAAGTGTAACTTATATATTTGTCAGACAAATTTGCTTAATATCAATAGCCTTTAAGATTATTTTGACATTGCATCAGAATCTATAGCTCATCTTAGTGATAACATTTTGGTGAGCTCTTTCAGTTCAGTAAATATCAACTTATATATTTGTTAGATAACTTTGGTTAATGTCAATTAGTTTTAAGATGAAATCTGCCAAGAATGAGTAAATTCCACTAAGTATGCCATATTAAATTATACTAAGTTCAAGTTACTAACATCCATAGTTCAATGATAATTCCACTAAGTATGGGTGGGACTAGTGCTTGTGTATGCCTTATTTCTGTTCGAGGACTGAAAAGTGTTACAATGAGCAAAATCTAAAAGTTTCGTATGATTTTGACATCATAAAATTTATTCACTCTGAAGTTTAAACGTGTTCTGATTACTGTATGTGGCACTATGCAGTGAGGGATTGTGTGAAAGCTCACTTGCATTCTTCTGAGTTTCCTTTGTGATCTTTGGGTCCACAGGCTTCCCTTTCAGAAAATTTGAGTACCATTCAGCAGAAACCTTAGGTTGCCTCCTCAAGTTTGGATCATTCATATCTACGTAGTATAGACCATAACTATATTCATATCCAACCAATAACTCAAATGCATCTATGAAGGACCACACAAAATAACCTTTAAGATTTAATCCACTCCTGTCAATGTGTCAAAAGCAAAGGAATAGAATATACAAAAGTTAGCTTTTCTGAAACAATTGACGATTATTTTTACAGAGTGCATACCCTTTTAACTTTTCCACTAGAAAATGGAAATGAAAGTAGAAGTACCTCAGTGCAACAGCCAAGCTTTCTATGTATGCATGCAAGAAATTCACCCTCGACCAGTCATCTAATGATGAATTATGAAGTGTTTGTTGACCTGCAAAGCTAAAAAGGCTCACCATACAACTACATAGTAGGATGAATATGTTGATAAAAGAAACATGGAACTTTTGAATGCCATAAAAGATATGCAAAGTGCATTTCATGAATTGGAAATTTTCATACCATTTTCGTGTATGTAAATGGGAATATTGCCATATTCATTCCTTAGTGAGTCTAACATCCCTAGGAGAATACTGGGAGTAATTGGAACCTAAACCAATCAGCGGATTAGTGTAAAGTATTGAAGTTACATCCTTAGAAGAGTAAATAAATACATAGACAAGAATAACACAATGTTCTTGATATGTTACCTGACCGTTAAATCCGTCATTTAGATCAACCCCTACATCCACAAAGAGCATTAATTAATGGTTTCACTTTCACAAAATTGGAGGAACATGGATGACATCACAGATTTATTTCATATACTAACTAAACATGCAATAACAGGACGTGGTATAACATTTTAGACAGGCTTTATTAACCTTTGACAGTGTTGATTCTTGTAGTTTAGAGGAAGACTTGAATGCATAGGTAAGAAATGAAAATAAAGTTGTGAATCTGATCTCTATGTTAAAAGTTCATGTTTGAGGAAGACAAGGTAGCATACAGAAGAAATTCCATCAGGATAGTGGAGCACCAGAAGGTCTTTAAAATGTATTAGCAAAAGATGAAGATGCCAAAACCCCCAAGAATTCTATGATCAATAGTAAACAACAACGGCAAATACTAGAACATGATTCACTCAATGGTACAATTACTGAAAAAAATTAAAATCGCAAGTAAATAAGTCTAATTCCATTACAAGTAACTTGATTCATACAATTAAGGATTAGACCTCTAACAATGAAGAAACATTTCTATGTAAGTAAGTCGTTGAGCATAAATATAGAATTGGTTATGCAACAAAAATAGGACATGGAAACAGCATATGACATACTTTCAAATACCACTGATATGTCTGTTAGGTAGTCTCTATTGTGATTCAGCAGGCTGCTAGGACTGTCCCTGACATAAAATGAGTAGTAAAAATTTATTCCTAAGAAGTCGATTGAGCCCCTAACCAGATCTGATTCCTTTTGAGTGAAGGAAGGAAGCCTTAAACCAGCATTTTTCTTCATTATATCAGGGTAATCTCCAAATGTGAAGGGATTCATAAACCTGCACTAGCAAATCAGAGACAAAATCCCATTGTATCAACTAATGCATAATTGAAAGATGTGCATTTATTTGCATAGGAAAGTTTATGGGAGTTTTGCAAAATTTCATCACTAAATTTGATGTATTGTCTCTAAATTATGATTGTTTAATGAAGAGCAAAGAACACTGCCTACTAGAGAGCATTTGGTATATTAAGCTTAGTTAGATTGTTTACTATCTACAACCTGTATTAAATGGTGTGTTGTTTTAACTGTATTTTAGGCTTTCTCTTATTCTTTTTTCCATAGTTCTATATATAGAGAACATGCGAAACATATGCATTAGTTGATATAATTTAACAACAAACAATTTGGAGAACATTAAAGTGAAACTCGAAAATGAAGATAAGACGTTATTGTTTCTTAACACCTTGCATAAGATGGTTGGACATTTTAAAGATGCTTTGTTCTCAGGGAAAGAACTGTTGGGAATCCAAGTGAGTCAAAATCTCACATTGGGTAGAAAGAAGAAAGTAGATCACTATATAAAGATGAAAGACCCATTAATCTATTGTCTTAAGGTTTTGGGTAGAGAGTGGTGTCAATCCCTTATGTGGTTAGAACTAAAGAAGCTTCAAGAGTAATTAAAGAAGAGAGGTGACATGTGTACAAACTCACATTTAGAAGAGAATTTGTTAATGTCTTACAGTCGTAGGTACACCTTGAAAAATATGATCTTGCTAAGAGAATAAATAAAACCCTTTTGGAGCAGATAAGAAGCATGTTACTGGTGTTGATTTGCCTAAGTCCTTTTAGGGAGAAGCTACAGACATTCCACCCTATCTAATGTGAAACTTTCAACTCATACTTGGATTCATAACATCTTTAAATCATGATTCTCTGATGGAGAGCACAAAAGATAGTCTACTACATGATCTAGTTGGGTTAAGTTTAGTCAAATTTTATACGGTCTATAACTTGTATTAAATGAACTTCGTCTTAATTGTTGTAGCGGTATCTGTTATTCATTTTCCTTTGTTCTATATATAGAAAACATGTGAAACTCTATGCGTATGTAATTGATAATAGGCATTATAATGTTTTTTATTATGTTTAATTTTATCTTTTATTGATATTTTTATTATTATCTTTTTAAACAATTAAGAATTTATTCAATAATTTTAGAAAAGATAAATATTTTATCTTTATTTAGATAATTAAGATTCTATTAGATAATTTTAGAAAAGATAAGTATTTGGATTTTATTTGAGAAATATTTTTTAGACAAGTGAAAATCTTAGAAGATTGAAGAATATCTCAAGGATTGTCATTTAGTTACAATTCATTCAAATACATTTTCTAAACCGAAGTCAATTTACCCTAATTCATCCAAGGAGTGCACATTGCAAAATTGGACATTTAAATTAGTATGGTCAAAACGGGTTGGAATTAATGAGTCAACCCGACCAATCAAGGATTCAGGCTGAGTTGAATTGAAAAATAATTTGAAGAGTGATGCTCCCTCTATGACCCTATCAACTCCCTACGTCTCTCCAATTTTTTTTTTTAAATTCCAAATTTATCCTTTTTACTTTTTATTTTTACCAATTTTATTTTCAATTTTTTAAAACCCTAATCTCAATCCCCTCTCATCTTCCCTTTCACTCTTAGCAGCAAGCCCCTCACCCCCTAGTGTCACTTTCTTTCTTCCACTTCTGATAGCACAACATTTTCTTCCGTTTCTTTTCTTTCTTCCCCCACATAACTTATTATTTCTTTTTCAAATCATCTCAATAATCAACAATATGCACTTAATTAAGCTATAAAATAAACATCCTCTTAGTTGAGATTTCACTAGTTGTGTTTGCTAAAGTCTAAATTTCTCCCCCACATGGGCCTCCATGTGATCCCTTAAAATGGGGAACACTACAATCCTACTACTACCTAGTTTCTTGTAATCACTTAGGTTAATATTATTATTATAACAGGTTTTGATTATACCAACTCTTGCACTACCTGAAAGCTCCTTGTTATAAATGATTGTAACTACATGACAGAAGAAACGGAAATGGAAAATGTTGTGTTAATGGACGTGAGAATTAAGAAAAAGATAGAAAGTGACCGTGGGTGAGAGTGGGGGCTTGCTGCTGAAAGTGAAAGGGAAAGTGAAAGTGAGAGGGGATTTAAAAAATAAAAAGTAAAATTAGTAAAAGTAAAAAGTAAAAAAGATAAATTTGGAATTTTAAAAAAAATAGGGAGGTGTAAGGAGAAGATGAGGTGGTGGAGGGAGCATCACTCTAATTTGAAACTTCAATACAGGCTAATTTTAAGCATGGCTCACCTTAATTATTACCTGTGTTTCAATATTATTAATTAACACTTTTTTTATTGTATTGGAGATAAAGATAAGAAAGAATGCTACAAGAGAGCAAAATATTGTAGATTTAACCATTCAAAACTCTAATCTTATATATAAGTGACAAATATTATTAATGTTAGATACTTATTGTTTTGTTTTGTTTTTTTGCTTGCTTTTGGATTGTATTCGAAGTTTAAGATGATTTTATTTTGAATTGTCTCTGGAGTTTAACATAATTTGGGAATGAAATTTATTCAAATTTGAATTAGAAAAAATATATTTTTAATTGAAGAAAAAACTTGTAAATAAGCCAATCAAGGAGCCAACAACCCGTGGTAGGTTGGGCTGGGTTTGAATTTTTCGCTAATAAGTGAGCTAAGTTGGGTTGACTCATTAAGTGGTCAACTCATGATGGGTTGGGCCAGGTGACCTATTTTGACAACACTAATTTAAATATATTTTCATGAGAGTTTAATCATCCTCCAGTTTTCAGGCTTGAAATTGCCTAAGGTGTTGAAGAGAGGTTCTTGGAGGCTGTTTGGGCTGATGGGAAATTCTCCCTTCTCCTTTAGTTTTCATCTTTATTCATAGAAGATTTTCCCCTTTGGGTTGAAAAGGAAGATGGGTCACAAAATTGGAGGTGGAGATGAGAATGGGAGGCATCACTGAAACATGGAGTAGCTAACAAGAACCTTGGAAGGGGCTTAATCTATGGTTTCAATTTCTTCCATATTCTTCAATCTTGTAAACCCTAGGTTCTCCACCATGGTGTGCTAAATCTATTTGTTAAGATTAGATGTAATAAACTGACTTCTTGGGTATTTTGTGAGGTTAATGCATTTGATTTTTCAATTCAATGATAGTATTTGATTTTTATGCTTAATGTTTGTTGTGGCTTGAACCTCCATGGCTTGATTGTAATTCTTGAGGTGTTGAAAAACATCTCTTGAACCTAGAACTAAAATTAAGTACCTAATAGAAATTGTATCTTAAGGACAAAACTTTTTTTCATTAGTAATCTTTAAAATCTTCAACTTAATACATGATTTCACTTCTTGATGATCCAAGATATTACATTTTGATGAGTTATCAGAGGCCCATAGTCTTTAGAAAAAAGGACTTGAGTATATTTGTATGTTGATTTTAACATGAAATTAGAATTGAGATCTTTGTGAATGCATGAGAATGAAGTAAATGAAATCTAATCTTGATAATTATAAACATTGTATGTTAAATTTTTGTTGCTACTATTCGATAAAAATACAAAGAGTTTCTTTGTATTTTTGTGAACTTTGTTATCTACTTGAGTATAAATTGCAAGAGTTGTAAGTGTTGCCTAAGTCTTTTGGGAAAAAAGATATTTTGACTTTCCACTTTATTACTTGTATGATGTAGTACACCAACCAATATCATAGCAGTAACAAGTGCCATTGATACATACTCTATGTATAAAACCTTCTTTTTTTATAGTTATTTTCTTTCATTTTTGTTTTTGTGTTTTTCTTGTGATTGTGGCAAAGGAAAACTAAAGAATTGACAGAATTATTCAACCAAAGTTGTTTTAGTTCAACGAAAAAGTCTCCCATAAGGTCTAAAACTAAAGGTTGTTTATAAACACTTTTGTTAGTTAGTAGATAGTACCTTAGATGTGATAAACCTAACAATTCAGTGTGCTTTCGTTTGAAGTGGGAACAAACAAAGAGGTTAAGAATTGAATCACAGTCAAAACATAGTCTTTATTATTAACTAACTTGCATGAAGCGTGTGATATAGAAATATCGTTTCTTCACTTTACAGTTAATTTAGTGCAAGCATTAGAAAGACATAGCATGCACAGATTATTACTTACCAACCAATGAAGAAGTCTAGAGCCCTTTGAGTAGCAGTTATATCTTCAGTAGAATTTGTTTTTGGAAGAAGACCAAAAGGAAGGAGATTAAACCCAATTAAGCCATTCTGCAAGCCCTGCAATCAAAAGAGATTTTCTGAAATGACACCGTCATGATGATCACCTCTAACCCTGTCCTGCTAGACTATGGTTAAAAATACAAATAGAATGCCCTGTGAATGACAATGGAATGGAACAGTTATTACATCATTTTTACCTGATATTTCTTCCTATACAACCTGGCAGCTGAAGCATGTGCTAACAACATATGATGGGCAGCCAAATATGGCTCTGTTGAGGAATTTCCTCTTGAACAGTTAGCTATAGGGGAAGAACACCTCTGAGGTGGTAAAAATCCTACGTCATAGCCGAATGCTGCCTGCACATTGCCCTCATTCACAGTAGTCCAATACCTTACTCTGTCTCCAAATTCTCTAAAGCACACATCTGCATATGCTGTGAAGTCTTTCCTACAAACATATATATACATATGTTAAATCACAATAAATACCACTTCTCAATATCATGCTAGATTTAATTTGCACAATCTCTATCTAGGACAAGGCTGGGAACCATACACAACTCTTCGACTAACCCATCCTCCATATTCATCCTCAAGTGTTTGTGGTAGGTCCCAATGATATAATGTAACATGTGCTTCGATTCCTACATTATGAGAAATCAAAAAAGAAAAAAAAAAATGTTCATCAGACAACCTACAAGAACCCCTCTTTGGTGTTTAATCAAACTTTAAGAGAAAAATCATGTTTTTATAAGAACCATGGCTTATCAATTCATTAATAAAGTTGTTGTAATACTGTAGTCCCTTGGGATTCACTTGTCCCCTTCCATCTGGTAATACATGGAAACAACAATGTCAGAACAGTACTGAAATAACAGTTTGATCTTGGCAACTACATTCAGTTGGAGTCAGAAATTCATTGCCCCTAAACAAGTGTTTGACAAAAGTTTGACAATCTCACCTGGAATAAGCCTTGACCATGATATGGAAAATCTGTAGGCTTCTAAACCCATGTTGGCCATGAGCTGAATATCTTCCTGCACGAAATCAAGGTATGCTATTAGCTCAGAACAAACTACAAACTCATTTTAGGTGAACAACATGAACATATATATATATACACACACAGAGACACTGTCACTGACCTTATATTTGTGATATTGGTCACATACAACATCTCCATCGCCTACAAACATATTCCCTGGAAACATAATTTTTATCATTAAATTTCTCTGACCAAAATAGTAACATTAAACCTTAGATTTGATTTCAAAAGAAATGAAGCATGTTATACATGTGAAAGTAGAGGGTAATACCATTTCCAGAATGGGAGAAAGTGTCCCATATGCTTGGCTTCCTTCCATCTTCATTTGCTGCACCTTCAACCTTTCAAACTACCCCAGTTACAAATTCATAACATATGAATACAAATTGAACAACAGAATCAGAAGACAAGAGCAATGAAGTGTATTGTACTAGTGAAAAGTAAGAAACTACAAAAGAACCTGATAAGCTGAAGCTGATGCACCAAAAACAAAGTCAGGAGGGAACTCATCTCTGCTCAAGGCATGAGCACTAGAGTGAACTATCACCAATACTAATTCTAAAACAGCAAAAGCCTTCAAAATGAAATCCATACTCTCTATGCTTCTCTTCTTTTTGCCTTGCACTGTTTTAGTTTGTTGACAACCAAAAACACATGCAGTGTTACTGGTTTATTTGGATTCAACGTTTATGTGTCAGAATTTTGTGGAAATTTCTACTGCGGTGAAGAACATAGGTGTGAACACCAAAGCACAGTAGTGAAAATTACAAAGTTGACCACTTTTGTCTGGTGGGTTGAAAATGGCACAAATGGCAAAATTTGAGGAATAATGCGTATATGTTTGGAGGGGCGTGTTGAAAACGGCACCTATCAATCTAAAGTAACATGCTGGAAACATTGGTGTTTGTGCCTGTCAATATTCAATAAAAAGTTTCAATAAATAATCATATCAAGGACAATATATTCACGGAAATGGAAGAAATGAATGAATGATCGCCGCCTGGTAGGTACTCCTTGCTACATTGTAAAAATAATATTATTATGAGTTACTTTTTATTAGTTTAGAAAAGGAAAATATATTTTAACACTAATTTTTGTTGATAAAATGTGGTTGGACGATTTTAAATTAAAAAAAAATCTTTGATTTTTCTTTTTTAAATGTGTTTTTATCTCAGTTTTTTTTAATTTAAAATTGTCTAATCACATTTTGACACAGTATCAAAATGATATTAAAAATTGGTGTTAAAATATCATTTTGCTTTAAAAAAATGTGTTTGTTGATAATGAATTACTGAATTTTCATTTCAATAATTGTTTATTTTATTATTTTCTTGAAAGTGACTTAAATGATATTTTAAAACAAGAACAGTACAATACAACTAAATGTATTAAAGGCGAAAAAAATAAAGAAAGATATAATATCGTATCACTTTCAAAATTTTATTTTACATTAAAATTTTGTCTTTTAATTGAGGTAAGTTGTTTAATTATTATACTCGGACATATGATATAAGAATATACCGTTTCTAGAATGTGTGACATTTTGGACTGATTGTTGGTAATGGTTACTTTTTAAAATAAAATATTAATTTGTGTCTCTCTTCAAATACCTTTTATGGGATACTTTAATAATGGTTGATAGGTCAAAAAGCTACTTTGATTTATGGCTTTTTTTTGGTTTATTTTCTTTAGTGACAATTTGCATGGTAATATCCTGCCAATGAAATTGTTATTCTCCTTAAATATATTCAAACGCATTAAAAAGAACTACAAAATTATTATATAAAACTAAACATTTTTAAAATATATATACATATATATATATATATATATATTTAAAATAAAAAATATGTTATGAACTTTTATGTTTTAAATATACAGTTAATTGATAAAATGTAATTAGAAACTACAGTATTATAAAAAAAAAAAAAACTTGTAACGAAATTTTTAAACATGCACGTCTGAAGTTTAAAATATAGTTTTAGAAAATAATATAACTTATTTTAATATTTTTTTAAATTTTATTTTGAATGTAAACTATTTAATATCTTATGAATATTGTATATAGTTTCTGACAAATTTTAATCCCTAAAAAGTATTAATACTTAACAAAGAAGAGTCTTACTACCTATGTGAATAAATTTTAAAATTAATTAAATGAATATATTTTCAAATAGGATAATGATACTTTGACACTTAAAAGGTGACAAACTTTTGACACCATCACGTGTCATCTTGTTAGTGGTCCACGTGTCAAATAATAAAAAAACCAAAATGACATGAAAATATACGAGACAGGGGTCAAAGTGGCTGTTTCATTTTGGTTTTCAAAATCAGATTTCAAATTTGGGATTCCAAAAACCCTAGAGAGAGAAGGAGTCAAGCCGTGGAGAAGAGATTTTTCACTTCTACGGATTTTCCACCACCACTTTCAAAC
>NC_028354.1:744752-747950 GCF_000741045.1 Vigna radiata var. radiata
CCAGACTTTCTTCACATTCTTTCGTTATTCTTTCATTTCTTTCATTATTCTTTCATTGTAATTAAAGTTATATATGTATTTTATTGGACTTCGATTTATGAAAACAAAAATAGAAATATGATGTAGATNTGTTGATNCTANTGGTACAATCAGAATAAAAAAGACATGGTTATGATAATAAAGTTTTCATTTTCCATATCCATCATCTATATAGCAAATGTTTTACATTAATTGTTTTCGTGTATCTGCGTTAAAATTTTAATTCATTAATTTGATTGAAATCCTCTTTCTTTCCACACAAGAATTAATAGATAATTTATACATTAGAGGGATGTACATAATGTTTACTTTAAAAAAAATCANTTGAAATATATATAAGTATTTTTTGATGTGAATGAATGACATAATTCTTTGAATAATAATTTATAAATAATTATTATATCAAAGTTATATTTGTAAAACTCATTGTGCAGGGCAATCTATCCTGGTGTGCGGAACCCATAACGTAACTCCTCACTTATTTGAACTATGCTCCCTTACGTGTATTGAAGTTATATTTGTAAAACTCATTGTGCAGATACAACACTGTGAGCAAAGGTCAAATAAGTGGGGAGTTCAGCCAAAGTTCCTGTACATAGAGGTCAACTGTGAAAATGATATTGATTTTTAAGTGAACCATTTTTTTTAAGATTTATTGGACATACAAATGATGTTCAAGCATTGATTATCACATTTATATCGAACTCCATGGCCAAGGAACAATTCTATGTAAAACTCATTGGGCAGAAACAACACTAAGAGCAAAGTCCAAATAAATAGGGAGTTCAAACAAAGTTTTTGCATTCAAGAGTCAACTGTGAAAATGACATTGATTTTTAAGTGAACCAATTTTTTCTTAAAAACTTATTGGACATACAAGTGACTTTTAGGTATTGATTATCTCATTTATATCGAACTCCATGGCCAAGGAACAATTCTTTGTAAAACTCATTGTGCAGAAACAACACTGGGAGCAAAGGCCAATTAAGTGGGGAGTTCATGCAAAGTTTCTGCACACAGACGTCATATGTTAAAATGACATTGATTTTTAAGTGAACCATTTTTTTAAGACTTATATGACATACAAGTGATGTTCAGGCATTGATGATCACATTTATATCGAACTCCATGACCAAGGAACGATTCTTTGTAAAACTTACTATGCAGAAACAATATTGGGAGCAAATGCCAAATAAGTGGGGAGTTCAAACAAAGTTTTTGCACAAACATATCAACTTTCAAAATGGCATTGATTTTTTAATGAACAATTTTTTTTGTTAGCACTTATTGGACATAGAAATGATCTTCAGCCATTGATTATCATATTTATATCCAACTCCAACCCCAACGAACCATTCTTTGTAAAACTTTGAAATTGCATTGATGTTTAAGTGCATAATTTAATTATTTTTTACCACTTAGTGGGCATTTATTCTATTCAACCTTATCATAATGAACACCAAATATAACACATTGATCATTCTTAACTTCAAATTTCATTATCAAATAAATGTAACAAATACATTTCTTTGATGATTTGTAACAAAAAATATGTACTATCAAATCTAATCATTACAATTTTAAATAGTGATAAAAGATTGGATGTCGTTGCACTGCTCCTTCTGTGCTGGACAATTGCAGATTCTCCCCTGAAAACTCTGTAATCTTTTCTGGTTGTGGAAATGGATTCATCAGGTTATGTCCACATTGGACTACTCTTGCTTCTATTTCACCTGCAAGTTTCTCAATTTAACTTTTCAAAACACAATTCTCCTCCATCATCTCATTTCTCTCCATATTCACCTGCCCAATTCAGATGATATCATGAATTTCTCACTATAATCATATTCAAAATGAAAGATTTATTTGAAATCATGAATTACGAATTTCTTTTGTTAGTGAACATGGTGGTCTATTAATGTTTTAAAGTTAGTCTGATACTATGTCCATTCAAAAACACACATTAACCACTTGAATGTTTAATTCATGAAATAAGGTAATTTTGTAGAAAATAACCTTTTACAAAATTTCAATTGTTATGTCAAACATACCACTAAAAATACAAACTTTATCCTAAAAATAGACGGAATATTTAAAATTGATATTTTCTAAGCATGTTTTGATTGATAATTAAAGGAAAAACATGGTTTTAAATATCTTTCATTGCAATTTTTCATAAGTTGACCAAATAATTCATATTGTCCTCTATTTGATGTTTTCAAAGATGTTTTCAAAGAGAACTTACGCTTTCGTTGTGCCAGTTATAACTTTCATCCACACTTCCCAGATAAGTATCCCTTTTTGGCTCATAGTCCCATGTAACCATTGTTCTAAGTTACCATTGTTCACATATTCATACACCAGTAACCTGCAGATCATATGGAAGCCACACTTATTAAGAAAAGACAATCAATAGAGCTTGCTCTAGTTCAAATTTTCAACAAAAAAGTAAGACTAAGGTCATCACAAAAAATAAAGTTAGTAATGTGATCCAATATATAATGGAATATTTGCATTTGTGATATTTTGATACATTAAGAACACTAAGTTTATCTGTGAACTCCTTTAACTAATATAATGAGGAGATAAAACAATGAACATACCCATCTGATGTTGGTATGAGCAGGGCCATGAAAGGCTCTTATAGTGCAAAATTTTAAGTCAAATATCAAGCATTAGATGTAGTATTTTAATTAAAAAAAACAGCAACCAATAATAATAGTATTCCAAAAAGTACCACACAACAGGTTTACTGGTATAAAACAACAACAAAATAATGTTGAAATAGGCTGCAACAGTACAGAAACAACAAAGACTTAAGTTCTGAAACAGTAAGTAAACAACACAATTTCTCATACCAAATTTTTATTCAAACTGCAACTTTTTCTAGTGCAAAAACAGTGTAATAAGAGCAATGTTTTATGATAAAAAACAAAGTATAAAAAACAATTTTTTTTAACAGAAACAGAATAAAAACAACAACATTTTCTGAGAAAAAACAGAGTAAAAATAGTAGATTTTTGGTGCAATAACCTATTCTAAAATTCAAAAGTCTATTCATCAATGTGCTTTATTTAATTCATTATACAAGTATACCTAATTCTATTTCATAAACTTAAACCATTCCAAATCAATTATTAATTAAATCTAAAACCACAA
>NC_028354.1:748480-759135 GCF_000741045.1 Vigna radiata var. radiata
TATCATACCATAATTCCTATTAATTTCAATTTTGCAAAATTGCTATAAGGAATCTGACCACTGTTTCAAGGTTCCATCATAAATTTTCTATCTTGATTTTTATATCATTTTTATACAAGCATACCTTCAAACTTCAACTCTATTTTAGAATGCACATACATGGTTCAAAACTTCTCCTAATAAAACAGAATCCAAAGCTAAAAGTAGTTTAACTCCCCAATACATGGTTCAAAACTTCTCCCAATAAAAAGTTCTATGTAATGAAACAATGAACAAAGTTCTCACATCCTATAATGGTTCGTCCAACCCAAATACATGGAAAAAACAACCATAGAACACTAAAAATAACTAAATCGAAAAAAATGTAGGAAAAAAATCATACGCACCGAACAAAAGCTTTAGAGTGGCGAAACGCACAACACGACGACGGAAAGAGGGGCACGTTCCAATCGGTGGTACAATGCTGGAATGTCCTCCGGTGAACGGCGCATGTTTGAAAGTGGTGGTGAAAAATCCGTAGAAGTGAAAAATCCCTTCTCCACGGCTTGACTCCTTCTCTCTCTAGGGTTTTTGGAATCCCAAATTTGAAATCTGATTTTGAAAACCAAAATGAAATTGCCACTTTGAACCCCTGTCTTGTATTATTTACACGTTATTTTGGTTTTTTTATTATTTGACATGTGGACCACTAACAAGATGACATGTGTTGGTATCAAAAGTTTGTTACTTTTTGGATGTCAAAGTATCATTATCCTTATGGGTGTGTTTCCATACATCTCTCTTATTAAATCCTACACATTCAAATTTCTTTTTTATCAAGTAAAAATAATTAAGACTTTATTGGATTTTTGATAACAGTAGAGATCTTAATTTATTTTTACAGGAAATTTATTAGATTTCAAAAATTCGATTAATATTTTGTCAATTTTAATAATTGATTAAAATTTTAAGGATTTTTAAAATCCAACAAGATTTTGGTCAGTTTTTGAAAATTGATAAATCTCAATTAATTTTCAAAATTTAGATAAGATTTTGTTAATCTGTTAAAGTTTTAAAGGTTTTGGAGATCTGTTTAATATATTTGATTCTTTTAATATATTTGTTTAAAATCTTTTAAATTTATTGTATTTTTATTTTTTAAATAATTTTAAATCTTAAATTTTATTTTATTTTCATATTTAGTTGTTTACATATTTTTGGAAAATTTTAATTTTGTTATTATATTTTATTTTGTGTATCTTTAATTTTTGTTCTTCAATATATTATGTATTACGTATATTTTAAATTTGAATTTTTTTGTAATATTTTTAATATATTTGTCAGGAATTTTGTAAATTTGATTTTGTTTAATTTTTATAATATATTTGTTTGCAAATTTTAAAATTTTTTGTGCTATTTTTATTTAAATAATTTTAAATCAGATTATTTATTTTCTTATTTATTTATTTATGTGTTTTTTGAAAAATAAAATTGCTATGATTATATATATGTTTTTGTGTCGATATAAATTATTAATATATTATGTATTTTGTATATTTTAAATTGATTTTTCCTTTTTTTAAATTTTTTTTAATATATTTGTTGGAATTTTGTATACTTTTTAAATTTGATTTTTTTAATCTTGTTAATATATTTGTTTGGAATTTTTTAACTTTGTTGAATTTTTATTTTTAAATAGTTTTAAATCTGAATTTTATTTTATTGTTTATATAATTTTGGAGAAATTTAAATTTTTTGATTAATTTTTTTTGTATCTTCAATTTTTTTATATTATGTATTTTGCATATTATAAATTTGATTTTTTTAATACTTTTAATATATTTGTTTAAAATTTTGTATGTTTTTAAATGTGATTTTTTATAATTTTTTAATAAAACAATAAAATGCTCATATATTAAAAATTAAATAAGAAAAAAAGTAAACTAAAATAAATAAAAAATTCTAAAAAATAAAAAACCTTAATTGGTTTTCAATGAATATTTAAGTGAGTTTTGAAAATAGATTAAATTTGTTAGTTTTCTAATACAACCAACACAACGAACATCAACAACGAATCCCATCAAGAATGACTTACACGGACAACAATGAAGAAAATCAACGAAAAGGATGACAGACACAGAATGAAAGTGGAATGGGGTCTAGGATTCATATAAACCTGCCAGGAGAGACAAAGTTGAAATTTTAGAGGTGCAGAAAAAAAAATAGAGAAGTGCAATGAAATTAGTAACTTTTTTTAGATAACTTTTTTTATTATAAATAGTTAAAACAGTCAAATAAAAAATTGACTTAAAATATAAAATTAGTAAAATAATTATTTTACTTTTAAAAAACAATTGAAACTGAAATGTGTAAGACGAAATCCTTCTATATAATAGTATAGAAGTATAAATACTCCAAAATTTAATTTTGTCTTCATTTTCAAATTTTATGTAATATATATATATATATATATATATATATATATATATATATATATATATATATATATATATATATATATATATTAAACTTTAATTGTGTATTAATTAATCTTCACAAGTATTTTTTGAATAGACGTCTAAATTTTTTATTTTATTTATTTTCTAAAATTTATTAATTTTAATAAATACATTTTGTTGATCTCCTAATCTTAAGTAGAGACAAGTAATTATGTCATGGAGAATGACAATAGGACTTAGTCTATAATCACTAGTTCGGGTCATAGATGTTTGATGAATTAACTTTGGTGTGCGGAAGCTTAATCGTTGATATTATGGTTTGGGCAAATTGTTTCACCATACTCGAGGCATGTCTCCATAAGTTCGACATTAATATATATATCTAGATGGTTGGAGTTTAAAGTTGATGGGGGTTATTTTATGTATTGTCTGATTTATATTATGAATGTGATGTTATTGTTTTAAAATGTATGCATACACTTTTGGTAGTTTAGTTTACGTTTGCTTTTGTGTTGTTGGTTTGTTTGTTTTATTTTCTCTTTTTCTAATAATCACTTTAAATGATATGAGTTTAGAAAAAACTTTCTTCAAGTAAATCCAACAACAGTGGGATTAAGAGTGAAGTGATGATATAATTAGATGTTAGTTTTCCATGTGTTTTCTTTTATAAATCTTTAGGTTTTCTTATTAGACATCATGTTTGTAACACTTTAATAGTTTTATATTAATAAAATTAGATGTTATATATATATATATATATATATATATATATATATATATATATATATATATATATATATATATATATNATATATATATATATATATATATATATATATATATATATATATATATATATATATATATATATATATATATATATTCCTTATTTAGACTTAAAAATTAGTAGGGTTAAATATTAATTTAATAATTAAAATTGTAATTGAATAGTAAGATTATATTAAATTTTTAATTTTAGTATTTTTAAGACATATTTTCAATATTAAAAGTAACAAAGGAGTCACTAACCAACTGAATACAACCAACACAAAGAAGGACCATCCAACTAACAACGAATCTTACCAAAAAGCACATGAAATGAGGAAGGATAATAGTGGAAAATGGACAAGTTTGAAAAAAATTCAACGAAATCAACGAGTGAACCAAAGTGGGATGGGTCCAGGATTCATATAAGGGTTTATAATTTCCATAAGGATTTCACAGTTAAATAATCTTTTTATTAAAAGCTTAAAATTTGTGAATAAGTAATTTACTAATTTAAACTGTAATTAAAAAATAGTAATTAAAAGGGGAAAAACAAAAAGAACACTAAAAATGTGTTCCTTATATACAGTTAAACTAATTTACTAATTGAAAGTATATTTGAATAATAAGATTATATAGTTTGTATATTAAATTTTTATTTTTAGTATTTTTTAGACATATTTTCCATATTAAAAACGAAAAATATCTCACTTTACCCATGTATAATAATATTTATTATTAAAAGAATAAAATTATTAAATAAAATTACATACAAAATCATAATAAAATAGTTTATTATTATGACAAATATATTTCAAAATTATGATCTCCATTATTTAAATTACTTTATTATTAAATAATATTATCAATATTAATATCATCATAAATAATATTAATAAAAAAATATAACTATTAAAATTTTTGACTTATTAAATAATATTTAATAAAAAAAAAATTGTTAAACGAATTATTAAGTGGTTTTGACAAATAGAAACCGTTTTTCAATTTATGAAACTGTCTATAAAATATGTAAAATGAAAAATCAATAAACAGTTATATTAGAAAGGGGAAAATATGTAACAAATCAATAAACAATTATATTAGAAAGGGAAAAGTATGTAAAAAATAATCAATAAATGATTATATTAGAAAGGAAAAAATAAGAATAATAAACATGGATACAAAATAGGGTATCTCTTTATACATAAAAAAATATAATAAAATTATTATTATTATTATTATAATTATAAAAGCAAATTTAAATAATTTTTATAATTTTATAATTTTTTATATACAACTTTTTTATTATAACTAGCAAATACACATGTGCTATCGCGTTTGTCTTGATATTTTTTATAATATTTATTATAAACAAAGTGTAATATTCATTTATATATATATATATATATATATATATATATATATATATATTAAAAGTATATTAATTTTTTAAAAAAGGTATAATATGTCTTTCAATGATTTTTTTTAATTTCGTATTAAATTTTTCAATTTTAAAAAATTAAAAACAAAAGGTAAAAGTAATGTAATATATGTATGATAGGTTAATCATTTATAATGTAATATAAAAGGGTAATTGAATATTAATGTAATAGAATATATGTATGAGACATTATTATTATTATTATTATTATTATTATTATTGTTATTATTATTATTATTATTATTATTATTATACTTATTGTCACACCCCATTAAATACCCCACTTAAGTGGAGTACACTTGTCAACCGTCCGGTTTTCCCCTGGTGAGTGGGAGACACATTCTGCCAAGCTTTTAATTCCCTTTCTCTCGAAATCCGTGCAACAGCAGCAGAGCAGTGAACCCCCAGCAAGTGGAAGTCAGGTGTCACGCTGGAGTTGGCCAAACCGTCCGGATTGAAGGCAGTATATAAGGTAAGAGTGAAGAACTGACGCCACTTTTGCATGCAAACTTCATCTTCTTCCTCAAAACCCAACTTTCTGAAACTCTCAAACTCTCCTCCTTCTCTCTAAAACCTCCCTACCTTCTCTCTAAAATTCTAACCCATTTACTGTTCCGATCACCCTTCAGATCACACCTGAAGACTCCTGGTGGTCTCCTCCCTCACTTAACCCGTCCGGTTTTCAGGACTCAGTGGACCCTGGGAAACTTAGAGGAATTATTCTACCAACCTACCTTAGACTTAGCTGGAATTAGAGGTAAGGGAAGCTTATAAAGTTTAATTTATGATTTTGTATGGTTGAAAGTATGCCTGATTTAATGCATGTTGATATCTAGAGTATGTTGTTTGATTTCTTATGATTTGAATATGGTATGTGTTGTATGAGTTGTATGATAAGTATGAAATATGAATTCTGTATTGATAAGAGTATGTATGAAACTTAGAGAAAATGTGAATCTGAGATCGAAGGTCATTAGGACCGTTCGGTCCTCCCTGTTCCGTTCGGTCTATTATGACTGATCGGCCTAGTATAGTTACTAAAACTAAATTGATTTCCTTTAAGTGTTTCTTTGATAGCTATTTAAGAATGCTGGTCATAAACCAAGCGTTCGGTCTTATAAGTGTTCGGCCTTAGGCTGACACTTAACATATGAAACTTACAATCTGATATTCCTTTTGAAACAGTCCGGTCACTTAATGACCGAATGGTCTAGTGAGACTCAATTTATTGAAACGTCCGGTTTAAATTGACTAATGTCCTTTCACTCTTTTAAAGAATTTCTTCTTTATTGATCCGTCCGGCTGATAAGTGTTTGGTCATAGACCAACCTTTGACCAGTTTATTTCCTACTTTATGATAGTACCGTCAAACCGTTCGGATGACTATCATTCATAGTAAATCCTTAAGCTTCGATCTCATTCTTTATCTTATCATTATATATATCATTGACATATTTCTGTTATTCAGTCTTACCTTTGCTATGACCGTCCGGTCAGCTAATGGAGTTCTTGATACTCATCTTACCCTTCTGATTTAAACCGTTCGGTCACTATTGGTTATGATTCGGTATTGGATATCTGGTATTGTTCTCAACGCCCTAATAGTTTGAAAGTAATAATGAACGTTAGTTGGATTCGACTAAGTAAGAGGAATTCCACTGGCGGAATGACTCATGAATTGGTATTGATTTGTAAAGTATGAATGTGGGAATGACTCAGGTGTTGTCCTTGTTCCTGATATTCCGTGAGGATGCTTTCTCAAGTAGAGAGAGGTTACTCATGCGTGGGAATGGCAGGAGGTCCGCGGTTATATGAGTAGATAACCGTTTGAGGGCTAACCTCGGGTGGCAGCTGATCAGAGAGACAGTTACTACACCACACCGGGTGCTAGGGACGACCGAGCTACATGTTCATACGTCCGGACAGTGTCGTCGTGGTCGGTCATAAATTGATGAACTTAGTATGCATGTGTAGTACTTGTGTGTATAACATGTTGAATTGGTTATGTTTATTTGTTTACATGTATGTTGAAATCATTAATTCAATTTACATAAGCTTACCCTTATTCTTTGTGTCTTTGCCTATGTTGCCGTTCGGTATCCGACCGTTCGGTCATTCCTTTCATTTGCAATGATCATCCTTTTTGGGTGTAAGCAGAAGATAACTTAGAAGTTACTTTAGAAGCTGCTTTGGAGGATACCTTGGAAGACGCAGTGGAAGCCGTACCCGAGAGCTATGCAGGACCGTCCGGTCCTTAGTAGAGTTGTTCCTCTTGGTTTTATATTTTGTAGATGCTATGTATAGGGAGCCTTTTGATGATTGACCGTTCGGTCAATGAACTTAGCCTAAGACCGTTCGGTCTAACTTGTAAATATTGTACTTAATCAAACTGTTGTACAGTTTAAATTTTCAATGTTAATTCTCCCTTCTATATTCACCTCTATACTTATCCTTAACTGTTCTCACTTATTATTTATGTTAACTCCGAGCAATGAAGTGTAACGTATGTTATATATTTATTGGGATGTTACACTTATAGTAATTGGAAATGTGATTAAATAATAGAATTATATAATTTGTAGATTAAATCTTTATTCTTAACATTTGTTAGATATCTTCTCAATATTAAAAACAAATCTCATCTTATCTTATGTACAATAAAATTTATTTTTAAAAGAGTGAAATTATCAAATAAAATTACATATAAAATCATAATAAAATAATTTATTATGGTGATAAATATATTTAAACATTGTGATGTTTATTTTTTAAATTATTTTATTATTAAATAAAATTATCAATATTAATATTATCATAAATAATATTACCAATATTAATAATAACAAATAAAATTATTAAAACTTTTGAATTATTAAATAATATTGAATAAAAAAATTATTAAACCAATTAAGTGTACTTGACCGCAAGAAATTGTTTTTCTATTTATCAAATTGCCTATATATAAAGAATTCTCTATTTTTTGTTTTATTACATTTTAAAATTAAAGTATATATTTTCATATATTTAATTTTTAAATGCATATTTGTCTTCCAATATCTTTAGTAAATAAATAAATATTTTTTATACTTTTTTCTAATAAAGTCATGTTATTAGCCTTATTTTATTTAAAAATGACATTTATATATAAGAATTAAAAGCTAGTTATAAAATATAAAAAATTGAACGAATTAATTACAAAGAAATTGTTATTAAGATCTAAATTGTAAAATTTACAGTGATTTTCAAGTTGAGGAATCTATAATGCATTTTTGAATGTCATAATTTGAAGTACATTTTTAGGATTGTGCAAGCTGTTATACGTATTTCTAAAATTGACAGTATTTTTGCATGAATAAATTTGTTGTCCCAAATAGCTTATTAAGGGTGTAATAATGAATTTTGGGTGGTTGCTCATCTAAGATGCTAGATATGAGACAATTTGTATTTATGAAAGTGTGACAAACAACTTAAATTTGTCAGTTTGTAAGATGATCATCATATTGAATGATGTGTCATCACTCCTTTACATCCTTATAATGTGATACTTATGCATATACATCACTTTGACAAATTGTTAATCACTTCCATGGAGGACAAACTTCCAATTGAATGTGTCAATCATGGGTGATATCAAGTCGTATCACATCCATACCTCATTTAGATGTTGAAGGATGACTGTCCCTGCATCATACATAGCTGTTGACATCAAAGTTTGGACATGTTATATAACAAGCATCATAATACAAACATCATTTTGCCATAAGTTATTTCTTTTAATGAACTTAATTTTAATGAAATAATTTTCAAGTTTTATGATGAGCATGGCAACAGGTTAGGTTGGATAATGTTTATTGATTATCGGATTTACAGTAAAAAATATTTATAAAAATATATTTTATAATTTTTAAATAAAATTTAAATAAAATTAAAAAATATAAAATATAATATTAAATTAAATTAAATATAAATTAAAATTTAATTTTAATTAAACTTAACCTAATAAAATATAAATTAATTTTAATTTTAATTAAATTTAACTTAATAAAATATAAATTATCTTTTTTTACAAGTAACAAATATCCGCGGATACGGGTAGTATAATATCTACATCTGCCTGTTTATAAACATGTATTAAAATACGCATTACCCTCTATCTGAGGATAATAAATACCTGAGTATGAACTATTCATCGTGAATTTATATACTTGCATTGGGGGAATAAATGTCTGAGGTCCCATTGTACTTGCATAAGCAAGATGTTGAGGAGCTTGCATTGGGGAAAGAAGAACTTAATATTACCCTCATTCAATAGTGGATGATGTAAGTTTATGAGGAGTTATTTATATAAAATTGATTTATCAAGTTACTTCTATCAAATCATTTCTTGATTTTAGGTATATTTTTGGTATAACTAACAAGATGGGGTTCAATGATGTATATGGGTTCATTGACCCCCAAATGACTCACGGAGAAAATAAATTTGATGACATTCAAACATACATCACCAGTTGTTTTGCAATGGGAAGGAATTATACTTTGTCCCTTATACAGTTGGGTAAGCAAGAATAATTTAGCTTAAGCAAGAATGACTATCTTCTCCAAGAAGTTCCTTCTCGCTTAAGCGAGAATATTTTAGCTTAAGCGAGAATTCGGGTAGTATATATACTCACGAGGCAGAACGAAAAGGGGTCTTTGGTTCTTTGGAGGTGCGATTTCACGGCTGGAGCTCATGGAGGACGCGAGGAGCTTGTGGGAACATCTCCTCCTTTTCCTTTGGGTCTCCTTCTTCTTCCATCTTCCATGTTTGTAAGCTCTAGGGTTCTCCATGGAAATGGAGAACCAGATTCATCTTGTTAGGGTTAGATGTAGTCCATGAACTCTTTGTAATGAATGATTGATTCGTATGCCTTTTCTATCTTTTACTAGTATTCTTGTTTCCGATCTTAAAGCTTGCATGTAATGGGGATGTTCATGACTTGATTTTGGGGTTTCATAGAGCCAGGGATGGGATATGAAATCTTGAACTGAAACAAGAGTCCTTGTGGGTCATTGAGCCAGGGATGAGATATGATTCGCATGTTGTCTTAGATCCTAGTTCTTAATGTGGGTTTGCTTGTTAGATTTTCCAAGGGATTGGAGTTTGATAGGGAAAACCTAGGCTCTTTCATCTAATGGATTAGGGTTAGAGTGTTTTAGTGGATTGACTTTAGTAAATTGATAGAAAGGAGATGAAATTGGTTATACACATTGGTGAAATATAATCTTAACATTGACATTTCATTCCATTTCTAGTCTTTTCCATTTCTAAGTGCCTTCAAGACCAAAGTCTAACCTTGTAATTATTTGTGAATTTATCTTTTTGCACATATTCTTGAATGAATGCTATGTTCTTGTCTTAATGAGTTGTTAATCACACAATTTTCTAGTATTACTAGTCTCTTGGGAAAAAATACCTGGTCTTACCGGTTTTATTACTTGAATGATTTAGTGCACTTGCCAAAGTCATAACAAGTTTTTGGCGCCGTTGTTGGGACTTGTGTTAATACTAGAATTTTGTGAGGTTTCTAACTTGTTTAGACTTGATTTTGTATATAGCACTAACTCTTTTATTGTAATTAGAATTTTCTATTTTACTTGGGCTAATTTGTGTTTCTAGTTTAGTTGTTTCCAAGTTGTTGTACGGAAATTTCACACAAGGAGGACTGCAACCTCAAATTCTTCATGCTTGCTCTAAGATTGAAGGAATCATCATGCCAAAAGGGGACAATAAACTTGAGCACAACAATCATCCCCAAATTCTCCCTTCCTTGAACATGCTCCAAGTGTTAAGTGAAAGAAGAAGAAGAAAGGGAGAAACAAGAGAGAAAGTTTAGTCACCATCACCCTTAGTTGGGAGTCCAAGAACTCGAGGATTGTGTGTTAAAAGATGTCAAATTGGTTAAAGGACTATAAGAGGAAGATTTTTATGCTGTGAAAGATGAATTGGTGGCTACAAAATGATGCAAGAAGAG
>NC_028354.1:759542-763510 GCF_000741045.1 Vigna radiata var. radiata
GCTTGTATGTGTTTCAAATTCAATTAGTGACTTGTGTTATGCATGTTCGTATTTTATTGCATGTTTGTGATTTTTGAGTTGTAATGTTGTTTTTGTGGTTTGTATAAGTATATTATGTTATTTGTAGCTTGGTTTGTGTGNAAGTGCATTGAATGAAGGTATGGAACCAAAAATCACAGATTGAATGGCCAATCTCGTAAGAATCTGCATTATTTTTGCCTAGACTAAACTTTTTCGCCTGGGCGAGATATGCAGAAAACTGAAAAAAATAAGTTTTGTTGATATTTTAGCTTAGGCGAAACCTAATTCGCTTGGACGAGAAGCAAATTTCAAATTCAAGTGCTCTCTGGAATAATTTCTCTTAAGCTAAAACTAAGTCGCTTGGGCAAAATTTAGGCTGAAAGTTGGGGTGCCACTAGAACATTTTCACTTAAGCTAAAACTTTCTAGCCTGGGCAAAAAAACAGGGATTACCTAGCAGATGTATCAGCAGAATTTCAAGGTACGCCCAAGCTGTTTCTCTGATCCTTTTTTATTGCATAACCAATTCTATATCTATGTTGAACAAATGTTTCTTTATCGTGAGAGGTACTATCCTACAGTTTAAGAATCAGGTACTTCTTACTAATGGAATTGGACTTTTTTCCAAGATCCATGAAATTGGACTTATTGACATGCTATTTTATATTTTCAGCACTGATAAAGGGTTTGCGTTTCCATATATATGATTTTGTCTCCTGTTTATCATAGAATATAAGGGTTGTTTTCGTTAAATAGTGTTTAAATTTTCTAATTCTCAATCAATGTCTCTTGCCCTTTATCAATTCAATTCTTCAATAAATAAACTTCCATAATCCATGCCAACAAAGGGTAAAAATCCTGTGTAAACTTTAATATTGCCTTGTTATTGATAAGAACGTGTTCAGATACTAAAGTTCAGTCTGTGTTGTCATCCATCTTCCTCTAATAAAACAGCTGAATATTGTTCTCTCTAGTTGCAGCATATCTTCCAAATGAAACAAGTAAATATAAGGTAATAGCAGGAACACGGTGCTATTCCACTCTATGTATTCCTTTATTCCCTTAAAGATTTAGCTTCAATACTTTTTCCCCTTATCAGCTGATGGGTTTAGGTGCCAATTATTCCCAATATTCTCCTAAGGATGTTACACTCACTAAGGAACGCTTATGGCAATATACCAATATTCATACATGAAAATGGTATGGCAATTTTCCAACTTAGAATTCAGAAGTTCCATGATTCTTTTTTTTAACATATTCAACTGTCCTATTATGTTGTATGGTAAGCTTTTTTAGCTTTGCAGGCCAAAAAACACCTTCTAATTCATCATTAGATGACCGGTCGAGGGTGAATTACTTGCATGCATACATAGTAAGCATGGTTGATGTACTCAGGTACTTGTACTTTTATTTTCATTTTCAAGTAGGAAGGAAAGTCAAAAGGGAGTACAAAAGCTGATTTTTGTTTATTCTTTTTTTCTTTGTTTTGGACACATTGACAGGAATGGATTAAATGTAAAGGGTTATTTTGTATGGTCCTTCATTGATGTATTCGAAATACTGAGTGGATATGAATCAAGTTACGGTCTATACTACGTAGATATGAATGATCCAAACTTGAAAAACGTCCCACACTACTGTTAACATTCTGGCAAGTGTACCAGATCGTATAAAGTAATAATAAATGGTAAGTCCAAGTATCGTTGTTTTCCCAAGAGACTCATGGCACTAAACTGTTGTGCTTTTACTTAACCAATCAAGACTATAAGAACAATATTTTGAGATTTTTGAATATTAAATACGGAAAAATAAACATGAATGCAATTTGATCAATTGAGGTTAAACACAAAAGTGGATGGATGATGTTGATAATATGAGATGGATTTGTTGCTAGGGTTCAGATTTCACCCAATCACCTTCTTATATCTACTCTTCTTATTTAATTTGCTTATTTATCATATTGTCNTGCAAACTTTCTT
Organism: Vigna radiata var. radiata; assembly: GCF_000741045.1. Lineage (NCBI taxonomy): Eukaryota > Viridiplantae > Streptophyta > Magnoliopsida > Fabales > Fabaceae > Vigna > Vigna radiata. Next base: position 761,542 of record NC_028354.1, read on the forward strand.
GGTCTACCCTTAACCCAATTCCTTGGCGAAAAGAGCCTATTACTAATTACCGACTTGCTATCCCTAGCCTCTCCTAGTAATTAATAATGCATGATAAACAGAAGAAAAATACAATTGATCGTCCTACCCTTATTCCTAGGCGGTATTAGCATAATCAAGGAATTTCCCCCAGTTCATGACATTACTGTATGTTCCTGTATCAATAAAGATAAACAATATTTACCGAATGAATTAAACGATAAAAGCATGAAGCAAAGGTAAGGAACCCAAAAATTGATAAAGATAAGCATATGCAAGCATATAAAGAAAATAAGAATTTGGATATAAGAGAGTTTAGAGGTTACATATTTCCCAAGCAACAAATAAGATTAGTACTCCATCGTCATGGAGAAACCAGGTGAACAACGAAATGAAAGAGATAGAAACCCTAAAAGGACAACTGTCACCATCTCCAAATTTTCCCCCAAAGGGGTGAAAAATGTGTTTCTGTGTCTAAGCCATCAAAAGATATAAACCCTAAGATGTTTTGGTCTTTAAATAGGAGTTAAAAATAACAGAAAACAGGTCCAAGCCCAAACAGATCATAAAAATCGCACAAACTGGCCCAAAACTCGTTCTATTGACTTTTTCTGCATTCTGGCTGACTTTTCAGCACTCTGATTGACTGATTGACTTTTCTGGTTGTCTGGTTGACTTTTCTGCATTCTGTTTGACTTTTTTGCACTTCAACCATTTGATATTTCAACCTTTCTTTCAATTCATTCCAAAAACCTACAAAATCAAGGATATTTAATGATAAAATCATAAAACATGTCCTCAACTCTTTTATTCACAAAACTAAAGAAAAATCATGAGTCAAAGAAAGTTTCTAAGTCAATAAGAGTGCATTTGATATCAAAATTAAGTATGAAAATAACGGTTTTTCAATTGTTATCAACCGCCCAGGGCCGACTGTAACAAACACTGTTTATATCATCAAAATTTAGGCCATACCACCGAAGAATGTGTCACGTTGAAAGACGGCATTGAGGAATTGATTAGAGTCGGGCATTGAACCTTGGCCTTAAACAGGATGAAAACCCTTGTTGTGAAATTATTTACCTTGAGTTGGGTTGAGAATAATTGCATGGTATTGAAAAGGTTCAAGTTTGGGGTTGTTGGGGAAAATTGAAAAGCAAAAGAAAGACATTGAGCTCAAGTGTTGAAAAAGAAAAATGCATGAGAAAAGAAAAGAAAAGAAAAATCATGAAAGATGAGCTCAATGTAAAAATAAAAAGAAAAGGGAAGAAGTTGAGAATGAGTGAGATTGGTGAAAAAGAGAGTTTGTACTTGAACTTTCAATGTTAAAATAGCTCTCTTGACTCGGGAATTTTGTGATCCAGAAAAACCAATTTTTCTTGGTAGCCCAGTCTCATTATAAGCCTTGGAAAATCCTTGTGATGGCATTTTCACGTGAGAATGTTGATTGTATTAGATGAAGGGCAATTTTGTTTTATGTGACATGTGAATAGTAGAGAGTTGGAGTATCCTCTTAAACACTTGAGTGATTAAGTGAAACACTTGTGTCGCAACCAGAATCGCGACGAGACGATCCAAAGAGAAAAATATTTAAGAAAAGTTTTTGGAGTCGCCACCATAGTTTATTCTGGAAAACTATGGAAAAAACCATGAAAAGATAAGACAAGATCTGTGAAAACCAGAGATGGGTTCGGGAGTTGGTTACGTGTAGGGAAGGTGTTAACACCCTACAACGCCTGCCTGAAGGCAGTACCTTTAATTAAATACGTGAAAAAAAGATGTGGTTTGCAAAATATTTAACTATCCCGAGAACAACAATATAAAGAACAAAAATATATTTTTTAGTTTTTTGGGCCCGACAAGGATTGACCTTGCTCCTACGTATTCTCATTCAAAATGAGAAATCAGGGTTACGTAGTTCTTTTANAAAGATTACTTGTGGTTTAGAAAT
>NC_028354.1:763981-766568 GCF_000741045.1 Vigna radiata var. radiata
GTCGCACGTGTGCTTAAACCTTTTCAAAATATTTTACTTGATTTTTTGTAAAAGAGAAGGAAAAGGTTTTCAGCACAAGGCTTATGCGAGCGGTCGCACGTGTGCTTAAACCTTTTCAAAATATTTTTATTTGATTTTTGTAAAAGAGAAGGAAAAGGTTTTCAGCATAAGGCGTACGCGAGCGGTCGCACGTGTGCTTAAACCTTTTCAAATTATTTTTATTTTTTTAAAAGAAAAAAATACATATTTTATTATAGTATATAAATAAATAGATCTATTAAATAATAAAAGATGTCCAAACCAACTTTGCTTCTAATAATAAATCGGGCTTAAGCCCAAATGGAAAGGAAGTGATAAAAGTGAAAACAGAGGCTGCACATTGGAAATCAAAAACTTAAAATTGGACCAGACCTAAGCCCAAAGGAAACGGGGTTATGGAAAGTAAAACAGGTTTGCAAAGTAGAAACCCTTTGCCTGGCCTAATATGGGCCCAAATGAATAATGATAGGATGTCAAATGGCAAAAACCGGGGGTGCAGAAGGAATAAATAAAAAAACTAAAAGAAACATAAAATAAAATAAAAATAAAAATAAAAATAAAATAAAATAAAATAAAACAGAATAGACCCAGGCCCAATCCCCCATTTCAGAATTTCCCTAGGGTTTCCTCACCCCTAAACCCTCTAGGAGGTTCTCATTCGAACCACACCTATGGAATTCTTCTTCAGCATGAACGAACCACCTCCTTCATCCTTTGCAGCGATTCCGACCACCAACTTCAGCCGCCGTAAATGGCGGCCAGAGGTAACACCGGCGGTGCATCTCCTTCCTCGCCCCGAGGATTGCCTCAACCACTGTGACTCCTTCTCTCCCGTCATCGATGACGGTGACGCCATCGCCTCCACGCCGTTGCACTGTATTTTGATTTTGATGCACCACCGATAACTACCTCAGCAATAAGAAGCGCCACCAAAAACATAGTCGGCCACGACGTCGGGTTCAAACCCCAAGCCCAAAATCTTATGCGAGAGAGAGACGCTTTCCATCTACAACTCGCTCTTGCCATTGCCGTCAATGGAATCGGCCGCCGTTGATCACCAAAGCTGCAGCAAGTGGAAACGCAAGATCCCATTGCTTCCCCACTGGTCACACTTGACTTGGAGGTACCATTACCTCCCAGTTCAATGTCATCACCACTAATCATTCTCATAATCATCATTAACCGGAAAACAGAAACCTGATGGGGATCTCAAATCTAATCTTATTTGTAAGTGTTTTGGGAAGAGGAAACCGTGACCGGTGAGTTCCTATTTACTGTCTTAATCCTACTGGTACTGATGATTTGGTTTGAGCAAGACGGTTTGATAGAGAACGTGGTACAGGATTATAGTGGGAGAATGGTTGTTGGTGGGTTTGGTTCATTTGAGAAAGAGGGTTTAGTGCTGTTGAGAAAAGAAAATCGAGATAATGAAGATGTTTGGGTTATTGCTTGGTGGCGTTTAGCACTCAGGTTTCGAGTGGAGAAAGTGGAATAGAATCTGGGCAAACTAGCTAAAGCCAACTGTGACGGTGGGAACAACAGTGATGAAGTTTAAAAGAAAACATAGTGACCGGCGATGATGATGTGATATTCTCCGATGACACCATGGCAAGCAGAGAAATAATATCCAATATACAACACTACACACAAGACCGTTAACGCGAAGAAGTGTTTACCTGATGATGTGCAGAGTTGCTCTTGAGGAAGCAAGTTTCTTCGAGCTGTGATTGAAGATTGGAGAGCTGAAGACCAAAATCCACTGCCCTTAGGGATGAATGGTTGAAGATGATCCTGCTATCTCCCTCCTCTCCCTTGTGCTGAAACTGTTAATCTTTTTCACAACCTCTGCTCGCTCTCCTTTTCGTCCCCCCCCCCCAAATCTCCTCCGTAACCGTTTTTCAATACCCCCCACAAAATTCTGTTTTTGTCTCCCCTATCAGCACACGCGCCTGTTCCCCCCACTCCCAGCACCCTCTCCTCATCAAACACGTTTTTCTTCTCTCTTTTTTTCTTTTTTTTCTTTTTAATTTTCCTAATTAATTTTATATTTTAATTAATTATACTAGTTATATTAACATAAAAACAGAAAGTAAAACCAAGGTTAACAACGAAAAGAAGAAAAACTAAATAATAAAAAAATAAATAACTCAATAAAACCAAAGAATCAAATAAAGAGGAAAATAATTATTACAAACACCCGGACGAAATTGAGTGTTAACAGCTGCCCCTCTTTACTTAGATATTACTAAATAATATGAAAATTTGATATTTTCGTATTATTTGAGTAAAGCTAAGTAAAGATAGAAACACTAATTTCGTCTGGGTTGAAATCAAGAAAGAAAAGTGAACCAAAACAAATCAAGTTGCAACGCCAAATGACCAATGCCTAGCAGAGGACCCAAAATCACAGCACAGAAATCTAAATCTGACCATTGCCAAGCAGATGGCCGATAACAGAAAACTAAAACCTGGATTTGACCATTGCCTCGCAAAGGGCCAAACTCTCATAAGAGAAATTTAAATCCGACCATTGCCACGCAGAGGGCCG
>NC_028354.1:768212-769577 GCF_000741045.1 Vigna radiata var. radiata
TTGGTCCTTGAGAGACGACCTAGGGGTCATTCCCTAGCACTATACTGCATTTCTAAATTGCAATCAAATTTGTATGGGCCGCGACACCCATCAAATTTTGGTGCCGTTGCCGGGTACCAACGGTTCGGTTTTAGGTCTTTTGTTGTGTTAGTGTGTGTTGTGTTTTGTCTTGTGTTGTGAGTGTGTTGTTCTGTTTTGTGTGTTCGTAATTGTGTGTTGCAATTAGGTAGCTTTAGTTGCATATTTTCATTGCATTCTTCTTTTCCCCCTTCTTTTCCATGTCTACCTATTTTGGCTATGTGAACACTGCTTCTTCTGCCTGTGTCTATGACTATGATTCTCTTTCTACATCTGACTCTGAGTATGGTTCTCATATATACTCTTCTGATTTCTATGTTGAGAACAGAACGGTTCCTCCTCCATCTCATGAGAGTGCTCCTAGGGAGCCGTTTCCACTTGATGAGGAGGATATTCGTTGTGTTTTCAACACTGGACTGATAAATTTGCTGCCTAGATTTCATGGTTTTGCAGGTGAATGCTCATATAGACATTTGGAGGAGTTCTACACCATATGCTCTTCAATGAAACCTCCAGATGTCTCGGATGAGGACATGTTCTTAAGGGCATTTGAGTACTCATTACATGGAGCGACAAGGGATTGGCGTTGTTGTATTACTCCTGGATCCGTCACCTGTTGGGAAGATCTTGAGCATCAGTTTCTTGACAAATTCTCCCCTGTGTGGAATGGTTATAGCGACGATCCTGGGAGGGCTAATCCTAACTTGGGATGGTATGGTACTTCACAGCATCAATATCAAGAACCATCATTCCAGACACCTTGTATGCCTTCTCCACCTGTTCAGAAACCACAGCAGCTGCAGTCTCATGAGCCTGCCCATTCTTTATCAACTGTTGGTAGGAAATTGGAAAGCAAGCTTGATTCTCTTGAGAGTTTGGTGACACAGCTGGCATCCAACCAGAGACTAGCACCTCCGTCTGCATCTGTTGCACGGTTGAGCGCTTTATGTTCTTCCAGTGACCACTACACGGATGCTTGTCCTTCTTCGGAGCACCCGGTATCTCATGATGAGCCTCAAGCTTATGCTACCAACATATACAACAACAAGCAGCCACAGAAGAAAAATCAGAGGAAACAGGAACAGCAAGAGGCATCTGCCCGACCACCTTCCAAATCTTCTACTTCTTCTGAGCCAACATTGAATGAGTTGTGGAGGCATATAGCCAGGCAGGCCATTGAGGAACAGTCTCCTGTTTTAGAGGGACCTCCAATTCAGACTGTTCAGATTACTGATGATGACAGTGTCACCCGCATAGGGGATGAGGAGCAGAGTCATGAGCCTACTA
>NC_028354.1:773767-776371 GCF_000741045.1 Vigna radiata var. radiata
CACGCAGAGGGCCGATAACAGAAAACTAAAACCTGGATTTGACCATTGCCTCGCAGAGGGCCAAACTCACAGAACAGAAATTTAAATCCAACCATTGTTACGCAGAGGGCCGATAACAGAAAACTAAAACCTGGATTGACAGCTTTGAAAAATTGATAAATGCCGAGTAAAACATGAAGATTTTGCAAACAATTCTCCTCACTTTCTCTGAGATGATGTTATGTCATGATGGTGCATGAATGCATAGACACACGAGACTTTCATTTCGTTCTTTTCTTTTACTCTCGCCTTTTTCATCATTTTTTCTTTTTCTCTCTCTTTTTTTTCTTTTTAAAATTCCATGTTTGGAATCCATTGTTAATATTGTCATCAGACACGATGTGCATTCAAAACGCATTCCTTGAAAACAACGTTGAGAGGTATAAAGCCCTTTGATGAGAAGGAAGAGAGTGTAACCCTGAGTTAAAATTCTTTTATCGCTTTTTGCAATCCAAATTAACTTGAACCCTGGAGGGTATGGGGAAATGATTATGAAAAGCAGATGACTAATGATTGTCTGTGAGCAAATATTAATGTATGTGTGTCCCTCATCTGGGGGAAAGTGCTATTAACATGTTGGGCTTCAATACTGCCCCAATTTTGCACAGTAAGTATGCTTTGGAAAGGTGAAAAGGTTTGGGTAGGAAGGATTGCCCCAAATTGGATGATTTTCGATTGACGGGGAGACCTCACATCTTTTCGTCTTTTTTTTTTCTTTTTCTCCTTTTTTTTTTGAAAATAAAACTGAATGTGTCATTCACCACATCATTCTATTTCAAAGTTAAATTCGTGAGAAAGATTAGGACAAACAGTCTTCAGTCAGTGTGGACTTTTATTGGCTTGTACCATGGCTAAAGGTCAAAGGGTTTTGAAAGAAGGGATAATGAAGGCCCAAAGTGTTTGACGGTTAAAGTGTTTTAAACAAGAATCATTTACAAGGTGTCCAGTCAACTGTCTTTAGGGATTTGAACTTCAGGCATCCTTTATTTTTCATTGTTGTTTTTTCTTTCTTTCCTTTTGGATCATTCTTTTCGTTGCCCCTGTTGTGGCCCTTTATGATACTTTCCTTTTTCACTTCTGTTTTTTCTTCCTTTTAGAGGTTTCCTCCTCAACTTTGGATGCTTATGATGTACCCTTTTAGGTTGACATTGATATGCTAATGATTCTTGTCTAGGGTGATGAAAACAATTATGAATTTTGGCTCAAAAGGGGTGCAATTGGATAAACTTATTTTGACGTTTGGATAACGAAAAATGGCCACACGTCACTCTGAATCTTGTTTACCTGACTTTCTCGCGACTTTAAACCTGAAACAAAACTCTGTAGTGTTTGACACATCGACTTCATTTTTTCCTTGCTTTGTTTCTTTTGTTTTCTTTTTTTTTTATTATATCTTTTTTTATTTCTATCTCCCTGATCAACAAATTATTGGTGATATGTAACATGATGAAAACTGCCCCAATATTATACGTATGGCAATCCTTTGTCTTAAGGGAAACGAAAAGGTTAGGGTTCAAGTAATGTGAATGTAGATGCTTTATCAAGAAAAGAACACCGGTTACCCCCAAAACCTTGAATCAGGAAAGGACTCACCAACGGTATTTTTCAAAACTTTTTTTTTTCTTTTTTTCGAAAATACTATGCCCTTGACAACTTTATTAACAACAAACTCAACATGTGACTTTTCTTTTTCACCTCTTTTTCGTTTTTTTTTCTTTTCGACATCCTCCAGGACCGAGCTCGCCAACCGGATATACCTGTGATGCTTTTATCAACACGAGTTTGCTTATTTTCATTTTCATTTTCCCTTAATTACTTAACAGCTCAGCGTGACATGCAATATTTCAGATGGAATGCAAACAACCAAAATATGAATGAAATCACGTGAACTTTATTTAGTGAAATAACACAGAGTTCAATAAGCTTTAAAGATACTATCAATATCCATTAATGGCATCCACTATCACGGAATCATCATTCGTAAAACTTTTTTACTGCATCAGAATTAACTGGCAATGGTAACTCCTCTCCGTCCATTCTCATGAGAATTAGTGCCCCACCAGAAAATGCCTTCTTCACTACAAATGGCCCTTCATAATTTGGAGTCCATTTGCCCCTATGATCCTTTTGTATAGGTAGAATTTTCTTCAACACCAACTCACCTTCATGAAATTCTCTTGGGTTTACCCTTTTGTCAAATGCCTTCTTCATTCTTCTTTGGTACAATTGTCCATGGCATACTGCTGTTAATCTTTTCTCATCGATGAGATTGAGCTGGTCGAAACGAGCTTGAACCCACTCAGCCTCTTCTAATTGGGTTTCCATTAAAACTCGTAAGGACGAAATTTCCACTTCAAACGGAAGTACTGCCTACATTCCATACACAAGCGAGAAAGGCGTTGCCCCAGTCGATGTTCGTACCGAAGTGCGATAACCATGTAAAGCGAAAGGAAGCATTTCATGCCAATCCTTATATGTGACCACCATCTTCTGCACAATCTTCTTGATATTTTTGTTAGCAGCCTCTACTGCCCCATTCATCTTTGGACGATAAGGAGAAGAATT
>NC_028354.1:776796-785029 GCF_000741045.1 Vigna radiata var. radiata
TTGTTCAAGTTAGTGGCATTATCAGTGATGATCCTGTTAGGGAGCCCGTATCTACAAATCAACTCCCTTTTTATGAACTTGGTCACTACCTTTCTAGTCACATTAGCATAAGAAGCAGCCTCAACCCACTTGGTGAAGTAGTCGATTGCGACTAATATGAAACGGTGTCCATTTGACGCCTTTGGCTCTATAGCCCCGATGACATCTATTCCCCACATCGAAAAAGGCCATGGTGCAGACAACACGTTCAAGGTTGTGGGCGGCACATTGATATTATCTGCGTACACCTGGCATTTCTCACACTTTCTCACATGTGTACAACAATCATTTTCCCTAGTCAACCAAAAATACCCCACTCTCAGTATCTTCCTGGCCATTGAGTGCCCATTCATGTGCGTGCCAAATGTACCCTCGTGCACTTCTTTTAGTATCAGCGCGGCTTCTTTTGTGTCCACACATCTGAGAAGGACCAGGTCATGATTTCTCTTGTATAGAACATCCCCATTTAAGATGAAGCTACCAGCCAACCTCCTTAACGCCCTTTTATCGTTTTCAGATGCCTTCTCTCGATATTCTCGGGTCTTAAGATAATGCTTGATATCAAAGTACCAAGGTTTACCATCTACCTCCTCCTCGATAAAATGACAATACGCTGGCTCCGCATGACTTTTTATTTCGATCATTGGCAATTCTGCATCTTGATCAACTTCAAACATCGGTGACAAAGTAGCCAACGCGTCTGCTAATTGGTTATCTTGTCGCGGTATATGATTAAACGTGATGGAATCGAAATACTCAATTAATCCCCTGATGTAAGTTTGGTATGGAATTATTTTTTTATCCCTAGTCTCTCATTCTCCCCTCAACTGGTGGATGACCAAAGCTGAATCTCCATATACATCCAGAATTTTTGCTTTAGACTCTATTGCTGCTCGGATACCCATAGCACAGGCTTCATATTCTGCGATGTTATTCGTGCAATTAAAACATAGCCTTGCAGTCATTGGTATGTATTGATTCTTAGGAGAGATAAGCACTGCCCCTATTCCATGCCCCATTACATTCGAGGCTCCATCGAATAATACCGTCCAGGCTTTTTCATTTTTGTCCTCTTTGTTCTCAGCAAATAAAGCCATGATATCTTCATCAGGAAACTCAGGTTGCATTGGTTGATAATCACTAATGGATTGATGGGCTAAATATTCCGCTAAAATGCTACCCTTGATAGATTTCTGAGTAACATATACAATGTCGTACTCCGATAGTAGCATCTGTCATCGAGCTATTCTTCCAGTGAGAGCAGGCTTTTCGAAAATATACTTGATAGGATCCATTTTAGAGATCAACCAAGTTGAATGACTCAACATGTATTGCCTTAAACGATGAGTAGCCCACGCCAGTGCACAACAAGTTCGCTCTAACGACGAATATCCTTGTTCGCAATCTGTGAACTTCTTGCTCAAGTAATATATGGCATGCTCTCTTTTCCCGTTTTCATCATGTTGACCCAATACACAACCCATTGAATTATCCAATACGGTTAAATACAAAATGAGCGGTCTTCCTAGCACAAGTGGACGCAATACAGGAGGATCTTGCAAGTACTGTTTGACCTTTTCGAAAGCGGCTTGACAATCTTCATTCCAGACTACAGCCTGATTTTTCCGTAACAACTTGAACATTGGTTCACAAGTAGCGGTTAATTGGGAGATGAACCTAGCAATGTAGTTCAATCTTCCCAGAAAACCTCGAATTTCCTTCTCTGTTCTAGGTGCAGGCATTTCCATTATCGCTCTTACTTTGTCAGGATCAACTTCTATCCCTCTTTGGCTGACAATAAAGCCCAACAATTTTCCAGACTTCACTCCAAACGTGCATTTGGCAGGATTTAACCTGAGCTTGTACTTTCTCAGTCTCTCAAATAATTTCCTTAGATTGAGAATATGCTCCTCTTCTGATTCCGACTTTGCAATCATGTCATCCACATAAACTTCAATTTCCTTATGCATCATATCATGAAATAGTGCTACCATCGCTCTTTGATATGTTGCTCCAGCATTCTTGAGTCTGAAAGACATCACCTTATAACAAAATGTTCCCCATAATGTGATAAAGGTCGTCTTCTCCATATCTTCCGGTGCCATTTTAATTTGATTATATCCCGAGAATCCATCCATGAATGAAAATAACGAAAATTTGGCCGTATTATCAACTAGAGTATCACTGTGTGGTAACGGGAAATTATCCTTCAGACTTGCACGATTCAAATCACGATAGTCAACACACATTCGAACTTTTCCATCCTTCTTAGGCACTGGTACAACATTCGCTACCCATTGTGGGTATCTTGCCACAGCCAAAAATCCTACGTCAAATTGCTTTTGGACCTCCTCTTTAATTTTTAGGGACATTTCCGGTTTCATTCTTCTTAGTTTTTGCTTGACTGGAGGGCATTCTGGCTTGAGTGGAAGCTTATGCTGCACAATATCGGTATCCAGACCCGACATGTCATTGTAAGACCACGCGAACACATCTTTAAGCTCCTTCAATAGGGCACACAATCTTTCTCTCACTCCAGTTTTCATACTAGCACCGATTTTCACTTCCTTTATCTCATCCTTCTCTCCCAAATTGAGTATTTCAATCTCCTCCTGATGGGGTTTTATCTCCTTAGATTCTTGTTCCACTAATCTCAACAATTCTGGAGGGGGTTCCACATCATCTTCGAAATCATCTTCCGTATTATTGATAGGGTGCTCAAAATTAGGAACATTGATATCGTTATTTTCAAAACAATCATTGTCACATATTGTATTCACATTAAGCATCACGGCTAAATCCAGTGTTTCCCAATTGTTGAGTTGGGTATCAGGGGAGCAAGCCCACACAAAACTCGAGCTTTGAGGCTTGTCTTCATCCTTCACGGCTGCTACCTGGCCAGTGTTGATCCACCCAGCACTGCGGAAGCTTTCCTTGATGTCACCAATGTGGATTTTGTTCTCTCTGGGTTCTCGTCTTTTCGCGCGGGCTAGACTGCGTTCTCTTCTTTCTTCAATCATCCTTTTCCTGTCTTCCTTGGTAGGCTTGTACCCCAAGCCATATCTGTTCTTGTTTTCAACGATTTCTAGAGGGAATGCTCGCCCCTGCCGATATTTGCCCAAACCTTCCCCATATATATAGCCCTCTTTCAGCATAATTTTTGCCATCATAATAGAAGCACATCATAGATGAGGATTTACTGGAAACGGCTCCACACAAGCATTTCCCACAATCTCCAACGATTGGAAGGCTGTCTCGAGAGCTTCTTCAGCCGCCTCGATGTAGCGCGTGGATGATGGCCCACTCTCAAGAAGATCCTCTTCTCCTGATACTATCCCCAGCTTATCTCCCATCACATATTTCAGCTTCTGGTGTAGTGTAGAAGGCACAACTCCAGCCGAATGGATCCATGGGCGCCCCAACAGACAACTATAAGCTGGCAGGATATCCATAACCTGGAATGTTATTTGAAAGACGCATGGGCCAACTTGCACTGGTAATTCCACTTCTCCCATCACCTCTCTTTTGCTACCATCAAACGCCCTCACAATCATTGAACTTGGCTTCATATGCATTCCTTCGCAAGGTAGCTTTTCCAAGGTTGCTTTCGGCATGACATTCAAAGAGGAACCATTGTCCACTAAGACACGCGCTATAACATGATCCAAGCATTTCACAGAGACGTGAAGAGCCTTGTTATGCCCTCTTCCCTCAGCAGGTATCTCTTCATCCGTGAAGGTGAGATAATTATTAGCAACAATATTGCCAACAATACCCTCAAATTTATTCAACGAAATACCTTGCTCTACGTGAGCCTCACTGAGTATCTTCATTAACAACTTTCTGTGCGATGCAGAATGCATGAGCAAGTCTAACAAGGATATACGAGCAGGCATACGGTTTAACTGTTCCACCACCTTATATTCACTTTGTTGTATGAATTTTAAAAATTCACAAGTCTCTTCTTCAAACACTTCTCTCTTATCTTCCTTGTCGGGGACCTCCTCTGTTTGTGCACTCTTCCCCTTTAAGAATTCTTTTGCCTTCGCGGCCATCGTTGCTTCCTTATCACTAGCTCTTTCTCGTGCCAACTCTGGTGGTGTGAAAATTCGACCACTCCTCGTCATTCCACCTATGCCTGATATGTTTTTGACGGCAGGATCAACACTTTGTGCTTCGTCTAATGCATGTGTCCCATATCTCCATGGGATGACTTTTTCGTTCTTGTAAGGAAAAGGGGTTTGTGCACGGATAACAATGGGCGACCTTCCTTGAGTTGGTGGTATAGGGGTAGTCCTAGTGAAACGAATCACCAATGGTTCTGGTAAAGTTATGCCGAATTCATCACCAGTTTGTGCAAATACTTCCTCCTCCTCACTCTTGTAGCATACTTGCATCAGACCACGATCTAGCAGGTCTTGCAGAATTTCCTCAAACTCAACACACTCCTCAATAGAGTGCTCAGCATTTGGGTGGAGCGCGCACGCCATACTCCCATCATAATCGCCTTTCAAGATACCCACTTTCAGCAATGCTTCCAAAATAAACCTCCTGGAGCTCCTGACTTCTCTCACATTTCTCACCAACTCATGTTCTTTCACTTCGACAGCATTCGTCGAAGCACTTCCATGCCCAGATAAAGGATTGGCCTCGATACTAGGCTTATCTTCTTGAAACTTTAGCCACCCAGAATCGATTAGAGTCTGCACTTTATGCTTAAAAGCCAGACACCTCTCAGTGGAATGACCAACGACCCCTTCATGATAACTACATTTTGCATTTGCATCATAACCTCATGGGTACGGAGGCTACATAGGCTTCAGGGGACAAATGACAACCAGACCCTGTTTGATAAGATGAGGCAATAATTCCGTATAAGTTGTAGGAATTAGGGTAAAGTTAACATAATTTCTTTCCTGGTTCCTTCTTGGATAAGTATTTGGACCCACATTCATATTGGAACCTACATTTGCCCCTCCCCTCCAATTATTCGTCGGGATGTATTGCGGTTGATAGTACCCTTGTTGTTGCTGAGGCCTAATTTGATGACCAAATGACGCGTTAGCTGCATGTAGATGTTGACCCAAGTATGGTCGATAGTTATGAGTGGGAGCCTAACCTCTCCACATGGGGGTCGCAGATGTTGCATGCACATCTCCTTCCTTTCTTTTTCCTGGGTTGAAACTGGGTTTTTTGGAGTTTGCAACCACTGACGAGCCATATGCGATCTTCCCATTTTTCAACCCGATCTCTATTCGTTCACCTATTACGATGATATCGGCAAAATTTGAAGATACATTCCCCACCATATGTTCATAAAATGGTGGTTGGAGCGTATTTACAAACATTGCCACCATTTCTCTATCATACAAAGGTGGCTCAACTTGTGCAGCCAATTCCCTCCACCGTTGAGCATATTCCTTAAAAGTTTCGTTGTCCTTCTTTGACATGTTTTGTAGTTGTAAACGATCTGGCGCAACATGTGTATTGTATATGTACTATTTCACAAAAGCATCTGCCAAGTCCGCCCAACAACGAATTCGAGACGGCTCCAAATGGGTATACCAGTTTAATGCTACTCCAGCCAAACTATCTTGAAAAACGTTGATGAGCAGCTGCTCATCATAAGCATATGCAGCCATCTTTCTGCAATACATGGTCAGATTGCTCTTAGGGCATGTATTTCCCTTATATTTCTCAAACTCTGGCGCCTTGAACTTATGTGGTATTTTTACGCCAGGAACCAAGCTCAATCTGGCAACATCTCCGAACCCATAACTTTCGAATCCCTCAACAACCCTCAATCTCACCTCCAGGCTCTCCAGTTTATCCTATGCTCCGTCGACATTACTAATTACCCCTTGGAACGAAGTATGTGGTACAACTTTGGCAGAAAAGCCTTCTCCGGTAATCACATGAGGCACCGGAGTTACTCGTATTCCATCAGACGTGCTTGCATTCATTCCTTCACTTACCATGGGTGCGGACATTACAACAGGTCCCTGAGTACCGATTGGCGGTACGTTGGCAGTGGTAGGGAAAGAGAATGAAGCATGCTCCGCTTTTGTGTATTCTCCCACGGGTGGAGTGTAGTCTGTGGGTAATCCGTACATTGGGAAAGGAACAGATTGGCTCCCATCATTGAATAACGGAGGGTAATATTGAGCACTTCCCTCAACTTGCGCAGGCGTAGCCCCTCTAGTAGTCTTCAGAGCTTCGAGAGCTGCCAAAATCTGGGTCATCTGATCCTTCAACTGGTTGACATCAGCCTTAATAGATTCGTGCCACTGCTCCCAGTTCTCCATGACCTTTGAGTTAGCTCTGGTCCTGTACAGATGTCGTGGAAAATTTGTCGTTGTTCTCTCACTTGTACTGATGATTATTTTTATTAAGTTAAATTANATAAGGATGAAAAATGCAAAACAAAAGAAAACATGATGCATGCTAGTGATAAGTGGAAATCACAGGATGACATTACTGATGGAAAATTAACACAAGCCGATACCAAAAAAACATCCCTTATCTTTCATTTAAAGAAAATTTGATTCATTACATCGTCTAAGGAACAAAACACGCAATTCTGATGTACATCAATTTCGCGCCCCGACAATGAAAGATTTCATTTCTCCCACCAACCATTTACAATGATTAATAAACAATTCTATTTCCGCTGATGGGTTACGAAAATGAGTACTTGCTTCAACATTCGACACCATCCTGGGAATGTCTTCAATTGCCTCATTTGCCAAAGCAGCCAAATGAGAGAAGCTTTCTTTCCAATGCTTTACAGTCGTTTCTTGCTCTGCGATGTTCTCTTTCATTCGCTTTATCAAGGCCTGATGCCTTTCTTCAAATTCCATCGACCTCCATCGCTCTTCCTGCTCCTTGATGTAATCCTCCATCTGCTTTAACATGGCTTGATACTCATTTTCAGCTTCTATCAACTTCCAGCGCTCCTGATTCAACTCTGCCTCAAATGATGTAGCCATCTCCTTCATTTGATGCCCTGCTTCTTGTACTTGGACTTGCGCTTCTCTTAGTCTTTTTAGGGCTTCCCTTTTATCTCTCCTCGCTTCTTCATAGAGTTGTTTCCACTGCCTGCCTTCTTCTAAAGCCACATTCTTCTCATTCACCCTCATGGATATTTCCTTATTCGCGGCTGCAAGATCCTGCTTCACTCGGAATGTATAATCCCTCTCAGCCTTCTGGCTTTTGACAATGTTTTCATAAGCCTGTGACTTTTCTTCATTATCATTCCTCATATCCAAAAGATCATTGCGCGCCCTCTGTAATTCGTTTTCCAACCTAGCATTCCTCACCCTCAATTTCTCCATCTCAGCCTTTAATTGTTTCACCTCTTCACTTTCTGGGGCTTGGGATGGTCCTTCATTAGCAGGTTGATTACTAATTGGCTTGAAAGGCAACTTGACTTCTTTTACCCTCTCCAGAATCCAGGTGTGATAACTAACCCTGCTATCCATCACTCCACTCCTCAAGTCCTTCTCTTCTCGAACAACGTTTTCCCACGCGTTTTTAACCTTTCTTAACAGTTCAATGAAATGCCCGTCTTCATAATAAATGAATAGGGTAGCAAGATAATATGATGAAGGTGCCCCTCTCATGGGATGCCTAAATTGTCTTTGAACTAAAAGGGGGTTGTAATTGATACAGTACCGAGCACCTATGAGAGGCACATTAGGAAAGCTACCACAGTGTTGTATAGACAATTTATTTCCGAGCCAAGGAAGGCGCCATTTTATACTTCTTTCGCTCAAGCCAACAAAGAATCGGGCCCAATCGTTTCCTCCCTTATCTTTAAGCCCTTGGTGTAACAAAGTCTCCGACAGGCTCTTGACGTCGACCATCTCCTTAAACACGCGCGCTGTCATCCATGTATACAACGCCGGTAAACAACAAAGAATTTTCTTTCCTTTTCTCTCCTGGCAAAAACTCAAGGTTCCATAAACATCCGTAAGAACTGCCGTTACAGGATTTTCTGATCTTGTTTTTCTTGCTACGAAGACGTCTATTGCGGTGTAATCCACGAATTCTTCTATCTTGGGAAACAAGACAATGCCATATATGGTGAGGGCTAATACATCCATGAAAGTTTCCCAATCTTCTTTATCAGCCAGGTGATGTAAGTACTGCTCCAGATATCCCTGTGACAACCCATGCAATTGATTCCTCATCA
>NC_028354.1:785404-786862 GCF_000741045.1 Vigna radiata var. radiata
GGAGTGGTGCCCTCCAGTGGCAAACCCAAGATATGCTCGAACTCCTCTATAGTTGGCGCCAACTGAAAGTCTTGAAATGTGAAACATCTAAGCGGAGAATCATAATATTGTGCCAAGGCTGTAATAGCGGGTAACTGTACTTCAACCTCCATTAAATTCAACAGATTTCCATATCTCCTCTGAAAGGTTTCTCTCTTTATAGTCTTGAGCCTTTTGCCCAAGTTTATCAGCCCGGTCAAATTTCCAACATGGGTCCTTAGACTATACTTCTTTCTTAAATCGGAAGAGTCAGTGTGCCGTGTGGCATCGGATCTTGTATTAACATCCATCTCGTACGAAATCAAGTAGGTACCTGTGATTTCCCTTAAAATCAACATGTTACTAAATGATGTATGAATATGATGCATGATAAAAAAACAACATGACGAAACAAAACACATGCATGGTATGAAATGTAATATCATTATTTAAAAAAAAAAAAACAGCGTGAAGATTACAAAAGTACACATTGCTCCCATCGTGCCCTAACAAAGGTTCACTCTTTCGAGTTCAAGGTCATATATATGCAATTTCACCAGGATGGTTCCCTGAACCTAAAGGTCAAAGGTCACTAGAGCTATGGCCCCCTTCAAAGCATCTCCACAACAGTCGAGTAATCAACTAGGTGTGGAAACACACATGAAGAGAACAGACTCTAGCTAGAGTTCTCACGATAGCCAAACAAGAAGTACATCCCAGAGTGACACCGCTACACAACTCCTCTAATTCTAAGTTACGCTCAGACCCGGGTATAGGGCCCCACTCATGATATGCCGAAAGTGTGTGTGTGAAGGGAGAACATTATGCACATCCAAATCCTCACCTGCAAAACAACCAGAAAAATTCCCAGGCAGATATAAGCATATCATCTATCCTAGGGTTCAATATCCAACAAGCACAATTATTCACACGCGATTATTCAAATATCAAACATAGATAAAGAAAAGGGAAAGAAAAACACAAAGCAAAACAACATCGAATTTCGCGCATATAATTAAATGGCCTGACTCTCACAAAGTCCCCAGTGGAGTCGCCATCTGTCGCAACCAGAATCGCGACGAGACGATCCAAAGAGAAAAATATTTAAGAAAAGTTTTTGGAGTCGCCACCATAGTTTATTTTGGAAAACTATGGAAAAAACCATGAAAAGATAAGACAAGATCTGTGAAAACCAGAGATGGGTTCGGGAGTCGGTTACGTGCAGGGAAGGTGTTAGCACCCTACAACGCCTGCCTGAAGGCAGTACCTTTAATTAAATACGCGAAAAAAAGATGTGGTTTGCAAAATATTTAACTATCCCGAGAACAACAATATAAAGAACAAAAATATATTTTTTAGTTTTTTGGGCCCGACAAGGATTGACCTTGCTCCTACGTATTCTCATTCAAAATGAGAAATCAGGGTTACGTAGTTCTTTTA